>NC_040084.1:26904017-27207048 GCF_003369695.1 Bos indicus x Bos taurus
AGAACAGAAAACCACTAGACCATCCAGGTATGGCCTAAATCAAATCCCTTATGATTATACTGTGGAAGTGAGAAATAGATTTAAGGGACTAGATCTGATAGACAGAGTGCCTGAAGAACTATGGACAGAGGTTTGTGACACGGTAGAGGAGACAGGGATCAAGAAAATCCTCAAGAAAAAGAAATGCAAAAAAGGAAAATGCCTGTCTGAGGAGGCCTTACAAATAGCTGTGTAAAGAAGAAACAGAGAAGGCAATGGCACCCCACTCCAGTATTCTTGCCTGGAAAATCCCATGGACGGAGGAGCCTGGTAGGCTCCAGTCCACGGGGTCGCTAAGAGTCAGGCACGACTGAGCGACTTCACTTTCACTTTTCACTTTTATGCGTTGGAGAAGGAAATGGCAACCCACTCCTATTCTTGTCTGGAGAATCCCAGGGATGGAGGAGCCTGGTGGGCTGCCATCTATGGGGTCGCACAGAGTTGGACACGACTGAAGTGACTTAGCCCCAAAGAAGACAAGCAAAAAGCAAAGGAGAAAATGAAAGATATACCCATTTGAATACAGAGTTCCAAAGAATAGCAAGAAGAGATAAGAAAGCCTTCCTCAGTGATCAGTGCAAAGAAAGAGAGGAAAACAATAGAATGGGAAAGACTAGAGATCTCTTCAATAAAATTAGAGATACCAAGGGAACATTTCATGCAAAATGGGCTCAATAAAGGACAGAAATCGTATGGATTAACAGAAGCAGAAGATATTAAGAAGAGGTGGCAAGAATAAACATAAAAACTATACAAAAAAGATCTTCACGACCCAGATAATCACGATGATGTGATCACTCACCTAGAGCCAGACATCCTGGAATGTGAAGTCAAGTGGGCCTTAGGAAGCATCACTATGAACAAAGCTAGTGGAGCTGATGGAATGCCAGTTGAACTATTTCAAATCCTAAAAGATGATGATGTGAAAGTGCTGTAGTCAATATGTCAGGAAATTTGGAAAACTGAGCAGTGGCCACAGGACTGGAAAAGGTCAGTTTTCATTCCAATCCCAAAGAAAGGCAATGCCAAAGAATGCTCAAACTACTGCACAATTGCACTTATCTCACATACTAGTAAAGTAATGCTCAAAATTCTCCAAGCCAGGCTTCAGCAATACGTGAACCATGAACTTCCACATGTTCAAGCTGGTTTTAGAAAAGGCAGAGGAACCAGAGATCAAATTGCCAACATCTGCTGGATCATGGAAAATGCAAGGGAGTCCCAGAAAAACATCTATTACTGCTTTATTGACTATGCCAAAGACTTTGACTGTGTGGATAACAATAAACTGTGGAAAATTCTTCAAGAGATGGGAATACCAGACCACCTGACCTGCCTCTTGAGAAATCTGTATGCAGGTCAGGAAGAAACCATTAGAACTGGACATGGAACAACAGACTGGTTCCAAATAGGAAAAGGAGTACATCAAGTATATTGTCACCCTGCTTATTTAACTTATATGCAGAGTACATCATGAGAAATGCTGGACTGGAAGAAACACAAGCTGGAATCAAGATTGCCAGGAGAAATATCAATAACCTCAGATATGCAGATGACACCACCCTTATTCCAGAAAATGAAGAAGAACTAAAGAGCTTCTTGATGAAAGTGAAAGAGGAGAGTGAAAATGTTGGCTTAAAGCTCAACATTCAGAAAACAAAGATCATGGCATCTAGTCCCATCACTTTGAGGCAGATAGATGGGGAAACATTGCAAACAGTGGCAGACTTCATATTTTTGGGCTCCAGAATAACTGTAGATGGTGACTACAGCCATGAAATTAAAAGATGCTTACTCCTTGGAAGGAAATTTGTGACCACCATAGACAGCATATTAAAAAGCAGAGACATTACTTTGCCAACAAAGGTCCAACTAGTCAAGGTTACGGTTTTTCCAGTGGTCATCTATGGATGTGAGAGTTGGACTATAAAGAAAGCTGAGCACCTCAGAACTGATGCTTTTGAACTGATATTGGAGAAGACTCTTGACAGTCCCTTGGACTGCAAGGAGATTCAGTCAGTTCATTCTAAAGTAGATTAGTTCTGAATATTCATTGGAAGGACTGATGCTGTAGCTTAAACTCCAATACTTTGACCACGTGATGCAAAGAACTGACTCATTGGAAAAAAACCCTGATGTTGGGAACGATTGAAGGCAGGAGAAGGGGACGACAGAGGATGAGATGGTTTTATAGCATCACTGACTCTATGGACATGAGTTTGAGTAAGCTCTGGGAGTTAGTGATGGACAGGGAAGCGTGGCTTGCTGCAGTCCATGGGGTTGCAAAGACTGAGTGACTGAACTGACTGGCTGACTGACTGAAAAGCTGAAGATTCAGAGAGAAATTAAGGTGTATCTCCATAAAGTTATACAGTCATACCTGCCCCTCCTCATCCCTCTCCACCTCTCCCACCCATGACACAGCAAGACAAATATCTTTGCCTTCTCATCCTAACTCAACAAGAAGAAAACTGAGATGAAGAATTTTATGATGACTCATTTCTATGTAATGAAAAATAAATAATTCTTATGCTTTACATTTAATAAACTTATCTGCTCTGTATGTGTGTGTCTAGGTGTGAAATTCTAATAACTGTTTGAGAAGTTTTTGTGTCATCATCATTAATGCCTAAGTATACATCAAGTGGAATGTTATATGCAAGACATTTATTGAGGTGGAGAACCTATCCTTATACAGGTATGAGGTGCTGCTACTGCTGCTCCTGCTGCTAAGTTGCTTGTCATGTCTGACTCTTGGGACCCTATAGACAGCAGCCCACCAGGCTCCCCCATCCCTGGGATTCTCCAGGCAAGAACACTGGAGTGGGTTGGCATTTCCTTCTCCAATGCATGAAAGTGAAAAGTGACAGTGAAGTTGCTCAGTCATGTTTGACTCTTAGCAACCCCATGGACTGCAGCTGACCAGGCTCCTCCATCCATGGGATTTTTCCAGGCAAGAGTACTGGAGTGGGTTGCCATTGTCTTCTCCAGTATGAGGTGAGAGGTATTTAATATAAAATTAGTACTGTATTAGTTTTGTTACTGTTTCATAAGTTTGCTTTCAAAGAATTATATTACCATATAGTATGCCTCTCTCTCTCATAACTGCATCAAGAGTAGGCTCTCAGTAGTCAACTGCTATTATTGTTCAGTGGCTCAGACCTGTCTGACTCTTTGTGATCCCATGGACTGCAGCATGCCAGGCTTTCCTGTCCTTCTCTATCTCCCAGAGCTTGCTCACACTCATGTCCATTGAGTCAGTGATGCCATCCAACCATCTCATCCTCTGTCATCCCCTTCTCCTCCTGCCTTCAATCTTTTCCAGCATCAGGGTCTTTTCAAATGAGTCAGTTCTTTGTATCAAGTGGTGAAAATATTAGAGCTTCAGCTTCAGAATCAGTCCTTCCAATGGATATTCAGGACTGATTTGCTTTAGGATTGAATGGTTTGATCTCCATACTGTCCAAAGGACTCTCAAGAGTCTCCTCAAATACCACAGCTCAAAAGCATCAGTTCTTCAGCACTCAGCTTTCTTTATGGTCCAACTCTCACATCCATACATGACTACTGGGAAAACCAATGCTTTGACTATAGGGACTTTTGTTGGTAAAGTCATGTCTCTGCTTTTTAATATGCTATCTAGGTTTGTCATAGCTTTTATTCCAAGAAGCAAGTCTTTTAATTTCATGGCTGCACTTACCATCAGCAGTGATTATAGAGCCTAAGAAAATAATGTTTGTCCCTGTTTTCATTGTTTTCCCATCTATATGCCATGAAATTATGGGACTGAATGCAATGATCTTCATTTTTTGAATGTTGATTTGAAAGCCAGATTTTTCACTCTCCTCTTTCACCTTCATCAAGAAGCTCTTTAGTTCCTCATTGCTTTCTGCCGTAAGGGTGGTGTCATCTAAATGTCTAAGGTTATTGATATTTCACCCAAAAATTCCAGCTTTGCTTCATCCACTTTGGCATTTCACATGATGTTAAATATGCAAGGTGACAATATACAGCATTGATGTACTTCTTTCCCAATTTGGATTCAGTCTGTTCCATGTCCAGTTCTAACGGTTGCACTCCACATATATGCTAAATATGCAAGGTGACAATATATAGCATTGACGTATGCACTTCTTTCCCAATTTGGATTCAGTCTGTTCCATGTCCAGTTCTAATGGTTGCACTCCACATATATGTTAAATATGCAAGGTGACAATATATAGCATTGACGTATGCACTTCTTTCCCAATTTGGATTCAGTCTGTTCCATGTCCAGTTCTAACGGTTGCTTCTTGACCTGCATACAGATTTCTCAGGAGATACCTAAGGTGGTCTGATATTCCCATCACTTTAACAAATTTCCACAGTTTGTTGTGATCTACACAAAGGCTTAGTGTAGTCAATAAAGAATAAATAAATGTTTTTATGGAATTCTTTTGTTTTTTCTATGATCCAGTGGATTTTGGAAATTTGATCTCTGGTACCTCTGCCTTTTCTAAATACAGCTTGAACATCTGAAAGTTATCGGTTTATATATTGTTGAAGTTTCGCTTGGAGAATTTTGAGCATTATGTTGCTAGCTTGTGAGATGGGTACAATTGTGCAGTAGTTTGAACATTCTTTGGCATTGCCTTTCTTTGGGATTGGGATGAAAACTGACCTTTTCCAGTCCTGTGGCCACTGCTGAGTTTTCCAAATTTTCTGGCATATTGAGTGCAGCACTTTCACAGCATCATCTTATAGGATTTGACATAGCTCAACTGGAATTCCATTACCTCCACTAGCTTTGTTTGTAGTGGTGCCCAATATGCTACTGGTGAAGAGTGAAGAAATAGCTCCAGAAGGAATGAAAAAGCTGAGCCAAAGTGGAAACAATGCCCAGTTGTAGATGTGTCTGGTGGTGAAAGTATAATCCGATGCTATAGAGAACAATATTGCATAGGAACCTGGAATGTTAGGTCCATGAATCAAGGTAAATTGGAAGTGGTCAAACAGGAGATGGTAAGAATGAGCTTCGATATTTTAGAAATTAGTGCACTAAAATGGACCAGAGTGGGTGAATTTAATTCACATGACCATTATATCTACTACTGTGGGCAAGAATCCCTTAGAAGAAATGGACTAGCCACCATAGTCAACAAAAGAGTCTGAAATGCAGTACTTAGGCACAGTCTCAAAAACAACAGAATGATATCTGTACCTTTCCAAGGCAAACCATTCATTACCACAATATTCCAAGTCTATTGAGTTCAGTTCAGTTCAGTTGCTCAGTCGTGTCCGACTCTTTGCGACCCCATGAATCGCAGCACGCCAGGCCTCCCTATCCATCACCATCTCCTGGAGTTCACTCAGACTCATGTCCATGGAGTCAGTGATGCCATCCAGTCATCTCATCCTCTGTCGTCCCCTTCTCCTCCTGCCCCCAATCCCTCCCAGCATCAGAGTCTTTTCTAATGAGTCAACTCTTTGCATGAGGTGGCCAAAGTACTGGAGTTTTAGCTTTAGCATCACTCCTTCCAAAGAACACCCAGGGCTGATCTCCTTTAGAATGGACTGGTTGGATCTCCTTTCAGTCCAAGGGACTCTCAAGAGTCTTATCCAACACCACAGTTCAAAAGCATCAGTTCTTTGGTGCTCAGTTTTCTTCACAGTCCAACTCTCACATCCATACATGACCAGTGGAAAAACCATAGCCTTGACTAGACGGATCTTTGTTGGCAAAGTAATGTCTCTGCTTTTCAATATGCTATCTAGGTTGGTCATAACTTTGCTTCCAAGGAGTAAGCATCTTCTAATTTCATGGCTGCAGTCACAATCTGAAGTGATTTTGGAGCCCCCAAAAATAAAGTCTGACACTGTTTCCACTGTTTCCCCATCTATTTCCCATGAAGTGATAGGATCAGATGCCATGATCTTTGTTTTCTGAACGCTGAGTTTTAAGCCAACTTTTTCACTCTCCTCTTTCACCTTCATCAAGAGGCTTTTTAGTTCCTCTTCACTTGCTGCAAGTCTATTCAGCTACCACTAAAACTGAAGAAGCTGAAGTTGAACAGTTCTATGAAGAGCTACAAGACCTTCTAGAATGAACACACACACACACACACACAAAGATGTCTTTTTCATCATGCTGCTGCTACTGCTGCTACTAAGTTGCTTCAGTCATGTCTGACTCTGTGTGGACCCATAGATGGCAGCCCACCAGGCTCTGCCGTCCCTGGGATTCTCCAGGTAAGAACACTGGAGTGGGCCTTTTTCATCATAGTGGACTGGAAAACAAAAGTAGGAAGTCAAGAGATACCTGGAGTAACAGGCAAGTTTGGTCTTGGATTACAAAATGAACAGGGCAAAGGCTAAGAGTTTTGTCAAGAGAATGCACTGGTCATAGCAAACACTCTCTTCCAACAACACAAGAGACAAGGCTACGCATGGACATCACCAGATAGTCAATACTGACATCAGATTTCATTATATTCTTTGTGGCCAAAGATGGAGAAGCTCTATACAGTCAGCAAAACAAGACCAGGAGCTGACTATGGCTCAGATCATGAACTCCTTATCTCCAAATTCAGACTAAAATTGAAGAAAGTAGGGAAAACCACTAGGCCATTCAGGTATGACCTAATTCAATTCCCTTATGATTATACAGTGGAAGTGAGAAATAGATTCAAGGGATTAGATCTGATAGACAGAGGGCCTGCAGAACCATGGATGGAGGTTTGTTTGTAACAGTGTATAGGAGACGGTGATCAAAACCACCCCCAAGTAAAAAAAAAGGCAAAAGGGTTGTCTGAGGAGGCCTTCCAAATAGCTGAGAAAAGTAGAGAAGTGAAAGGCAAAGGAGAAAATAAAAGATATACTCATTTGAATGCAGGGTTCCAAAGAACAGCAAGGAGAGGTAAGAAAGCCTTCCTAAGTGAACAATGTAAAGAAACAGAGGAAAATAATAGCATAGGAAATTTAACTATGGGGGAGTCAAAAATTACATATGTATTTTAAATTTGTGGGGGTTGGTATCCCTAATCACCAAGTTTTCAAGGGTTAAATAAATTCATATGTAAATAAAGAGATTTCTTTTGTTGCAGAGCTGTATTCAATAAAAAGAGCCTAAGAATAATGCAATGGTCACCAAAAAGGGAAAATAAAAATACAGTTTGGTATATTAAGACACATGGAATACTATGGTAACACACAGAGAAAGAGCTTTATATGCATTGACATTAAAACTGCCCAAAATGTATTAAGGGCAAGAAGCAATAAGCAGAAACAGTGTGTATGTCTGGAGACAATTGGACACTTTACTGTCTGAGCCACCAGGCAAGTCCACCACATATACATATATATATATATATATATATATATATATGTAAAAGTGAAAGCAAAAAAGCTGTCACTTAAAATATTATCTTTGAAGCTGCATCTGTTACAGTGTTTCCACCCCTTCACCAGCCTCCACCACTCTGCCATACTGCACTTCACTTAAAAAGAGAAAAGGAAAATTGGTGATGGTTCTGTCTGGACTGCACTGAAATAGAGAGGGCTTTCATTTTTTCTTTTTTTGGATTATTAAGCAATCTCAGAAAGCTTGTGGCCAATTTCAGCCATGTGGCCAATCAGGCTGAAGGGATATCTTTACATTCTACATTTGCTTATATGTTTGTGTACATATTTATAGAGACATATACACAAATATACAATTGTCTACAAGGAGGCATGCTCACTGAATATTAATTCTGAGAATTGGGGTGAATGGGATATTTTTCCCCTTATTTTATTTTTTTGTAGTAGGAAACTTATTGCTACTATAATTAAAATAAACATTCAGTTCAGTTCAGTCGCTCAGTTGTGTCCCGACTCTTTGCGACCCCATGAATCGCAGCATGCCAGGCCTCACTGTCCATCACCAACACCCAGAGTTCACCCAGACTCACGTCCATCGAGTCAGTGATGCCATCCAGCCATCTCATCCTCTGTTGTCCCCTTCTCCTCCTGCCCCCAATCCCTCCCAGCATCAGAGTCTTTTCCAATGAGTCAACTCTTCTCATGAGGTGGCCAAAGTACTGGAGTTTCAGCTTTCGCATCATTCCTTCCAAAGAACACCCAGGGCTGATCTCCTTCAGAATGGACTGGTTGGATCTCCTTGCAGTCCAAGGGACTCTCAAGAGTCTTCTCCAACACCACAGTTCAAAGCCATCAGTTCTTTGGTGCTCAGCCTTCTTCACAGTCCAACTCTCACATCCATACATGACCACAGGAAAAACCATAGCCTTGACTAGATGAACCTTTGTTGGCAAAGTAATGTCTCTGCTTTTCAATATGCTATCTAGGTTGGTCATAACTTTCCTTCCAAGGAGTAAGCGTCTTTTAATTTCATGTCTGCAGTCACCATCTGCAGTGATTTTGGAGCCCCAAAAAATAAAGTCTGACACTGTTTCCACTGTTCCCCATCTATTTCCCATGAAGTGATGGGACCAGATGCCATGATCTTCGTTTTCTGAATGTTGAGCTTTAAGCCAACCTTTTCACTCTCCACTTTCACTTTCATCAAGAGGCTTTTTAGTTCCTCTTCACTTTCTGCCATAAGGGTGGTGTCATTGCGTATCTGAGGTTATTGATATTTCTCCCGGCAATCTTGATTCCAGCTTGTGTTTCTTCCAGTCCAGCATTTCTCATGATATACTCTGCATATAAGTTAAATAAGCAGGGTGACAATATACAGCCTTGATGTACTCCTTTTCCTATTTGGAACCAGACTGTTGTTCTATGTCCAGTTCTAACTGTTGCTTCCTGAACTGCATACAAATTTCTCAAGAGGCAGATCAGGTGGTCTGGTATTCCCATCTCTTTCAGAATTTTCCACAGTTTACTGTGATCCACACATTCAAAGGCTTTGGCATAGTCAATAAAGCAGAAGTAGATATTTTTCTGGAACTCTTTTGCTTTTTCCATGATCCAGCACATTACTAGTTTCTAAAAGACACAACATCAAAACTGCAAAAGGGATCTCTGAGGCTTTTCTTCACTGTCATCACAATGGTTTCTGTCCGTTTTTTTTTTTTTTTTTTTTTAGTATAAATTTATTTATTTTAATTGGAGGCTAATTACTTTACAATATTGTATTGGTTTTTGCCATACATTGACATGATGAACACTATTTAGAATAGTCGGGGCTTCTGTGAAGTTGGGGCTACTGTTATTTCACTTACTCATTTTCTCTAAGTGCTCAATATCATTTAAAAAATTGGAACATTATTTGTATCTCCTAAAAGTGTTTGCACTTCAGCTCGTAGTACCTTTGTTTTCAAGTGTTTCATCTCAAACTCCTTCTTAACTGACAAGAGTCTTGGACACATCAGTGAATGCTGAGCAGTCCATGCTGAAGGTCAGCCTATTCACAGGCACCCAACATTTTCATTGGGGCCATTTCCAGCAGACAGGGACATTCATACTTACTAACAATTAAATATTCGTTGTTTCTCAATGATGTTCAATAGGAATATCATATCTGCATGTGTCAGAACATGACTAAGTAACCTGTAAAGGTAAGGTTAAAAACATTATAAACCTCATTTCAACACACACAATAGTGCCAAGTGTGTGTTCAATTTTGGTATTAAAAACAACCTAAATAGATACAGGTGGACAGAAATAGATTGATAAATAGGTACAATTGGATTGCTTGTGTTTCATTCTCTTCTTCTGGTAACCTGTGTGCTGTCAAGGTGGGGTGGTTATATCTACGGAGATACTTAAATGCAATGTCCACTAATTAAAGAGAGCACTGTTTATTTTGACAACTCTTAAATTATTCAGGAAGAAACTGAATGGTCATAGAAAAATCAGCTGTACTCATATACATTCCAATTCATGATAAGACTCCACCTTTCCACTCGTGTCTTTAGTCCCATCAGAAGAACCACTCAATAACAATCATTCAATAATTCTCTGGTCATGTTTTCAGAAAACAAGATCCCCACTACACTAATTCTACCTAACAGAAAAATATATTGCTATTCATAAGATTTTCCGATTTGAAAAAATAGGCTATTTTAGCCTACATCAATAGATTTTTCATGTTTTTAAGCTACAACCAGGAATCAGGGTTCTTTGTTTACCTACATAATGCCATTCACCTCAAGCAATACAAAAATTATCAATTATATCACACATTAAGTCAAGACACTTACATGTTTCTATTTTATACTACAGATACAGGAAAACTTAATACTTGGAATAATATTCTTTTTATAAAGCATTGTCTTTCCCAATTCAGTTTGTGCTCTGTAATTTTATTTATATTACTGCCATATTTATATTGAGAATTTAAATCTAAATTAACACAAGTAAGTAAAAAATTAGTTTTGTAATGAAACTAGATACAAATATTTTATTAATATAATCACCATGCATACTATACACAGGTCTCAATGTAATCTAGATCTAAGTCACAGTCTAGTCTACACATGCCCACAAAAGTCAGCATGTGAACAAGGAATTCTGAAACACTGAGTTAAGTATATTGATATAATTAGGCTCTTCTAGTATATTTGGCATAATCTTTGGCATACCCACTGGATAACACAGTTACTAGATAATGTTGATCCTGATTTTTTTACTTGGAAGTTATTTTGTCCTTTATTTTTTAGCTTATTCCCAATAAAGTTACTTTTATATACTTAATGTTAGCATTTTGTCTTACAGATGGCTGAAGGAGAAAGCAACACTTTCTTCAACTCAGATAATCTTAGATCTCTTAAGGAATGTGTGACTTAAAAAATCTGTTTCCCTGTGGCTGAAGAAAATCCATTCCCTCATCCAATAATTTGGTTCATTGATTTCTCTTGATTTTAAGTACTTTATAAACACTCGGTGATCATAAAGATGATGTGAAATGTCAGTGTCAATTGCCCTGTAGATAACATTACTTCTAACAGCTTTCCCAAGGGCTCTCAATATTCAAAACTAAAAGTGATTTTTTTTTCTCTTTTAATAGTCTCTAGATGAAGAACGCTGAATACTGGAACTGATGTTTTTGAAGCATTTTCTAAAAATGTTCACTTTTCATCGTCGTGTAGAAATTCTTTCAGTATTCAATATAAAAAATGAGTAACATTTATTTATGTAAAGTATATATCACACTCTTACAGTCATATTCCTTTTTGTATATCCGTTGTTTGAGTCTTTTGATTGACATCAGAAACTGTGTGTGTGAGAGAGAGACAGAGAGAGTGAAAGAAAAAAGGGTGTAAGGGAGGAAAGAGGAAGAGAGAAGGAGAGAAGACAAGTAGAGAGGACGAGGGAGAAAAGAAGCTGGAGTGAGACAAACAAACTCGCAGGAAGACAAAATACAATATTTAAGGTATGGAAACCCTCTGTCTAAGTACTTGAGAGTGAAATTCTACCACATCCATCACTGAACTTGGCAGGAAATGACCTAACACTGTCCTTTTTGGGAACTGAGATGAGAATTCTTGCCCAGGTTGTTTCCAGTCTTGGCATCTTCTGAACAGAGACTAAGATAGGCAATTAAGCCTAATTGTGATAAATTATGTGCTTTATATTCATTCTGGTGGAGGACTATTGCCTAGCAGGTAATAACCCCAAACCACTAAACTAATTGTGGTTAAAATCTTGGGTTAGATGTAGAATGACCCTAGATGCGAGAGGGTAGTGCTTTATCTATGATGCCATTACTCCTGCATCCCAACTTACATACACAATTAACTTTGTGACAACGCATGAACTTATTAACATTAATATGGCTAACAAGGCCTGTCCTTCCAGTATACTCTCAGTTTTTAATCCCATCATAGCCTCATTGGCATGAAATTGAAAACTATAGAAATCAAAAGGTTAAGTTGTCTTTGAGTTTGTACTCTGTTTCTGTCATAGATGTATGAAATTCCAGTGCAATTATTCTGGACTATCTTTTACTTCGTTTCAGTGATCCCCAAGTGATTTGTTTTTGCTGTCATGCCCCTATTAGTAAAACATTTTAGTTCTGTTTTAGACATTTATAAATCATGTATCAGTACTATTCTTAAAATATACAAAAGTAGATAAAATAAACCCCCATAGGAGTTCTAATGCTTTCTTGCTCCATCCCAGTGGATTATCTTGCATATGCAATGGGGTGGGCTGACTTCTTTTTGTAGACCAATGCTCTGGTCAACAGATAGAGGTTTGCATAAAGAGAAATTCAGCATACACAGATTCTTTTATCTGAATACAATTCAGATGTATAAAGTTAAGAATTAGAAGGGATTTTTAAGGGTTCATCCAGTAAATCTCTTTCACCACATCCATGACAGATGGAAATTCAGTATAATATCATGATTTATACTTGAAATTTCTAAGAGAATAGATCATAAATGTTTTCACTACAAAAACACACTAATGATAACTATGTGAGGTGATGGATATATTAACATGGAGGTATAATCATGGTGTTGGAGAAGACTCTTGAGAGTCCCTTGGACTGCAAGGAGATCCAACCAGTCCATTCTGAAGGAGATCAGCCCTGGGATTTCTTTGGAGGGAATGATGCTAAAGCTGAAACTCCAGTACTTTGGCCACCTCATGCGAAGAGTTGACTCATTGGAAAAGACTCTGATGCTGGGAGGGATTGGGGGCAGGAGGAGAAGGGGACGACAGAGGATGAGATGGCTGGATGGCATCACTGACTCGATGGACGTGAGTCTGGGTGAACTCTGGGAGTTGGTGATGGACAGGGAGGCCTGGTGTGCTGCGATTCATGGGGTCGCAAAGAGTCGGACACAACTGAGCGACTGAACTGAACTGATAATCATTTCACAATGTGTGTGTGTGTATATATATATATATATATTTATTTATTTATTTATTTATATCAAAACATCACATTGTACACCATAAATATTATTTGTCAACCATATCTCAGTAAAGCTAGGGGAAAAGACATAAACAAACAAAAATAAATCCATCCCTTCCCCTGAAGTGCTCTTCTTAATTGGACACAACTGTTAGAATACTCAACATTATACTGATGAGCTTAAGCGTCCAGTTAGGACTTTACACTGTCTTTTTAGCGATCATAGGTTTGGTTATCTATGAGTAAACAAATCTAATCATTCTTTTCATGGGAGCTTTTCATATATTTGAAGAAACCTATGTAAGGCTGGTTCCTCTTATTGGTATCATCTCATAAGTTTCACATATCCACTTGCTTCACTTATACTTAAGAGGTATGTTTCCTAAGCCACGACTTCTCTTTCCTTTTTTCTATGAGAACCACTAGCTTTGGAATATCTACTTGAAAATGGGGAAACAAGAAATGTAAATGTCACTCTAGATAGGGTTTGACCACCCTGAAACTAGAGAAGGAATATTATCTCTATTAATCAATAACCCATTTTATATAGCTAAATTAAATAAGCAATTCTTTCTTGGAAATATAATTATTTGTCTTCATGAGTCTAAAAGGCAAACAGCAAATTTATTAAATCATAACGTTGCATTTTAAGCATCTGCTGTGGTACGTTATTTAAAAAAAATGCAAGGAACAAAAATCAATGGACCTAAAATAAAATGGAAAAATAAATATGAATCCACTAGGGTCCTACAGATAATGCAGTTGACTTTTCTTTCAATGAATATAGAGAAGTTATTTCATGTGGAGAGACCTAGAATAATGATGATAAAATTACTCTATTGAAAGTGTGCCTGGGCTAAAATGTTCCATTATTTTAACAGATTCTTTCCATTTCTGGTTTCATTGATGTATGTTTTAGCCATATATATATATATATATATATATATATATATATATATATAATTTTCTGCATTGCTGGGTTAAGTACTTTTTATGCACCATTACTGACTTTTACATTATCTTCCTGGGTAGCAAATTTACAAACCTAAAGCAATTTGAATCATATATGTTTAAAATTTCAATTACATGAAGAAAAGCAACTGATGGAATTCAAACAAAAAATCATTCCTAGAGTAGAAATGTAGAAATGTTAAACTATTTTGAACAAAATTAATTTAAAATTATGCTTTGTAAAAAATTGCTCAATTGTCTTAACAACCTCAGGTTCAAATGTGAGGACGAAATTGATAGCTTGGTATTTAGTGCATTTAAATGATGGACCAGGCTCAGAATCAATTAATAGTTCTGTGAAGATACATAAAATCTATTAAATGAAAATGTCTCTTCTTTTGCCCTCCATTGTGAAGAACTTATTTTCATTATGAAAAAAATCATCATCCTTGCAGAACCGAGAGTTAAAATTATAACTGTAGGCTTTTATTATTAATAAGAATGCCATATTATATGGCAGTGTTATATGGATTATCAATGTTTAGATTAATATCTTTAATCATTCAAAACTTGGATATAAAAATGCATCATATGTGCATACACAAGAAGTTTTCATATTAAAATAAGCAAAGTTTTAAGAACTGCAAATGGCCTACTCTTAACAATTTTCTTACATAAAATTATATATGTACACACATTCTAAAGTTTTCCATATGGTGGAAAGATGATATAGAAAATGAAAACAGGTCAAATTTTATTCTGTTAATATGTGATAGCCTTCCAATGGGTTGGTTCACTAGATCATAAAAATTAAATGCCATGTTTTCAGAGAGTGATAATGAAGATAAACAAAAAAAGGAGGAAACAAACACAACTGAGTATAAAGTTGATATTGGAAAATACCTAGTTCTTCCCATTTGAAAATGAAACCCTTTCCATTACTGTGTGCTCAGTTGCTCCAGTCATGTCTGACTCTTTGTGACCTCATGGACCGTAGCCCGCCAGGCTCCTCTGTCCATAAGATCTTCCCAGCAAGAATACTGAAAGAATTGCCATGACCTTCTCCAGGGGATCTTCTCGACCTAGGGATTGAACCCGTGTCTCCAGCATCTCCTGTACTGCAGGTGGGTTCTTTACCTGCTGAGTCATCAGGAAGTCCCTCAGTTGCAATAAGATAATACCAAATTAGCACTGCAAGCTAAAGATTCATTCTGGAGATTATAATTTACTGATTGTACCAATGTAAAGTCAGATTTAGTCAATTTAAATTACTTTCGTCTTTGACTATACTGGATTGGGGGAAAAAAAAATTAACGAAGAAGTAACACTATATGGTCAATCTGGTACTTTTACCCAATTTACAACTCAAATCCAAATAGCACTTCTTAATATGCTCTATAGTCCCATGTATTTGGTCATAAAAGTCTTGCAGACTATCATGACTATTTTAGCAGTTACTTCAGTTATATTATATTCGATATCCTCATAAAAACTGCATGACAATTCACAAATTTGAAATCTGATGTGTGACTATGCATGTAAAAGTTTCTAGAAATTGAGGGATGTATTGCTGACAAATTCTAAGCATAGAATTGTCCTTCCTACTTCCACACAATACTTAATCTTCCTCAGCACCAATTCATGCACAACTTTTCCTGGCTTGAAAAATGACCTGTTGACTTTTTGATCTCTCAACTTATCCTTTATCTTTATTTTTGGTCATGTGTAAAAATGGTACATGGTCTTCTGCTGCTTTCTACTTATTCACAGTATTGGCTAGTTAACATCTGAAAGATACCCTGGGCTCTGGCTGGTGTGCATTGTTCAACTCCAAGGATGCCTGCTGATTCCTGCTTAGATACGGCTTTAAGTCTCAAACAGTTCTTTCCCCAAAGATAGCCATTATAAATACAGAGAAACATTAAAGTCAGATTAAATTATATTTTATGAAAAACAATGTTGAAAGCACACTTTAGATAGCTACTTCATAAAACTACAAATTATCACTAAAAACACTCCAATACCTCTTCTTATAAAAGTAGGTCTTTTATCTGAATTCTTGTGAGTTTCTTTAAAAGGTCTGAGTATAAAAATATTCTTTAAGAGACTTCCCTAAATATTTATGTGGCTGTCTTTTGAGTATTATGGAACATATTCAGTAAAGTAACCATATGTATTTATTTTCACTTAAGATGTTCTTCAACAATTCCATCTCCCTCAAAAATAATATATATAGTTTTCCATATATATGGAAAGCTTGACCAGGCATGGGTTAAGGCATAAACCATTGATCTTTAAGTTTAAAGAGGCCAAATTCTTTTTGTAAAAGTCAATAGAGCATGTAGGGAGAGAGACTGATGTTTTAAATTCTGATCATGAATTTTGTTCATTGTATTCAAGAACAATTAGCAGGCATCTGCTTTTCTAAAAAAATAACCTTAGGTTCGGATCTATGCCAGGAGCTCCAACCTTGCTCTCAGAGTTGTTTGTTTTCCTAAGTCAAGACAGCTAGTAGAGACTAAATGGTTAAGGATGCATTAAAAACATCTCAGTAAAGAAATGTTTAGCTTCCTATACATTGAACTTCATATTTCCTAGCTCTGTGCTGTGGAAATAAAACCAAAGCCCAAAATAGGCTCATCTGGAAGTTGACTTTCTTAAACATTCAGCTAAGACTGGTCAGTTCTGTCAGGCACTCTTCCTGAATATGAATTGTAGAGACTACATATAGGGTAAGAAGGAATAAATTCTTTCTAAATAGAGAAAAGGCATTTTTGATTGGTTATTGTAGGGGTCTGAAACAAAGAGTCGACTCATACGAAAAGACCTTGATGCTGAGAAAGACTAGAAGGCAAAAGGAGAAGGGGGCAGTAGAGGATGAGATGGTTAGATAGCATCACCAACTCAATGGACATGAATTTGAGCAAACTCCAGGAGATAGTGGAGGACAGAGGAGGCTGGCCTGCTGCAGTCCATGAGGTTGCAAAGAGTCAGAATACGACTTAGCAACTGAAAAACAACAACAACAAATTATAGGGGACTGTCTTTCCTGGTAGGAGTCGCTATTTGAGTGCAAATTCACTGAATGAGTATTAAATTAGCCTGGTTCTCAGAAAGATCTCATGATGAATTGTTCAATCAGTTAGGCTTAGAATCAAGCCATGACCAAACTCTCATGTGCATATGTAAAATTTGAGCAGAGATTTCCTTTATTTTAGAAGCTAATCTTAGAATTTAAGGGGAGGTTAGACCTGTGAATAACATTAGGTCACATTTATTTCAATGCCTCATTTTAAGGATAAAGAAAGTGAAGCCCAAGGTAGCAAGCAATATGCAAAGAACCATCCAATGGACAAAGGGCAGACCTTGAACTCTGACAAGTGAAGTGTACAAAACATTGCAATAAAAACTGAAAATAGATCCCAGCACCAGAGAAACTGGAGACTCTGATGCACTGCATCACTTCACACATCATAGGAGTGAATTTACTCTCGTACAAAGGGCAACCTAATAGCTTGAAGGGGTGATGGCACTTCACGGAGCAACACGGAAACAGAGGGCTGCAGTGTTAATGTGCCATGGGGGTGAGGAATGGAGAGAAGGAGTTTCAGTTACATCTCCTAGAACGCACTGGAATTTAAAAACTTCTAAGTCCTAGGGAAGCTGCCAGAGTTACTATGCCCTGCAGAGATGGGAGGCAATTAAGCAGAAGTTAGGATGTAATGACTACAGGATGGGAGAATGCTTAAAACACTTTAAGGCAATTAAGATTCTATGACCTAGTCTCGTGTCATCTCTGGGCTACCAAAGTGCCATTCAATCACCATATTTTACATCTTCTGCATAATGAAAACACCTGCAACTTCATAGGCCCTGACTTAACTTGCAAATAGAGTACTTCTTTCTTGTGACTGGAATTTTATTTCCTGTAATAGGTCATCTCCCCCACTGCTATCCAATTTCATAATAGTCAACATCCTGGATCCATTGTAAGAATAACGGGTTGAAGGCATTTTCATCCCTTTTCATGAAAACATCAAACAAAATTCAAATATATTTAACCTTTAAAACTTTATCTTGGTTTCATTAGTGTTCAACAAATAGTTGTTGAATGGCTACCATCTACCAGGCACTAGGGTTTCCATGTTACTGAAGGTACTCAAGGTCTGGTAGGCAAGAGATATATGCTAATAAATATCACACTACAATACGACATTGAGGTGTTCGCAGAAGAGTTCTATGCAAACAGTAATGAAGGGTCACCCAAAAGGAAATGCTTTAAATGTAAGTGCCTATGTAGTCAAAGGGGAAGGGCACTTCAGAAAGAGGGATTTTTCATGGGAATGGCAAATGGTTTTGTGTAGGTAGGGGACTGGTGAGAAGTGGAAAGTAGCAGGAGTTAAATGTGTCCAGGATATCACAACCTTGGTGTGTACATGCTAAGTCACTTCTGAGTGTCTGACTCTGTGACCCTATGGACTGTAGCCTGCCAGAGTCCTCTGCCCATGGGAATATTGGAGTGGGTTGCCATTTCCTTCTCCAGGGGATCTTCCTGACCCAGGGGTTGAACCTGCACCTCTTACGTCTCTTGCACTGGCAGGCGGGTTCTTTACCACTAGCGCCACCTGGGAAGCCCTCTCAATCCTGGCACTTTTGACATTTTAGACTTGATCATTTTGTGTCTGAGACTGTTCTGTTCATTTTTAGCAGAGTTTAAGAGTGGGTGGTGTCTACCCACTAGGGGCCAGTAGCATACATTTCCTCCCCTCTCCTCACCACAACAGTCATGAGAAGAAAATGTCTCCAGACCTCTCTGTATGTTCCCTGGTAAACAGAATCTTTCATAGTTGAAAACAAAACTGGACGACTGGTGGAAGCAAGGTCACCAAAAGTCATCGTATATTCCATGAATAGGAGTAGAAGGATCATGCCATGCATAGTAAGTGAAGTAATGAGACATCATAGAGATGAATATGTCTTTCCAGTATAAGTTCATATACCACTTGACATATTTTGAAATTTTACAAAACATGTATATTTTGAATATACGCAGTTTTGGACAGGGATGCTTGAACTTTTTCGCTTTCAAAGGGGATCTAAATTCCTAAGCTAACTTAAAATCACTAGAAATGTCTATAATTATTGAATGTTCCTTATATATCCAATCCTCTTATAGAAGTAAACAGAGAAACCAAATAACATAACTTTCAAGACAAAGGGACTAAAATAATAAAAAAAGATATGGGTCCTGATGCTTCTTACTGAGTAGCTCTTTGGCAGAGTAAGACACCCAGCAAGATGAAAGTTGTGCAGTTAGTCTGAAGAGGAAAAGTTAAAATTTTACATAACTTCCTGCTCCTTCTGCCTTTGTAACTCAGCTTGCTCCTTGCAAAGTCTGAATCATGTAGGACATGTAGTCTCAGAAAGCGGGGACTTACAATACTAGGAACTGGAGCTTATCTCACCCACCCTTGTCCTGCTCTTTGCAACTGCCCAGCCCCTGCAAACCTGCTTAACCCTACCTGTCCCTGTAAAGGTCAGGCATCCCCCTCCCATCTTGATTGCTGTTCCCCTTAGTTTGCTGCTGCTGCTGCTAAGTTGCTTCAGTCATGTCCGACTCTATGGGACGCCATAGACAGCAGCCCACCAGGCTCCCCCATCCCTGGGATTCTCCAGGCAAGAACACTGGAGTGGGTTGCCATTTCCTTCTCCAATGCATGAAAGTGAAAAGTCAAAGTGAAGTCGCTCAGTCGTGTCTGACTCTTTGCAACCCCATGGACGGCAGCCCACCAGGCTCCTCCGTCCATGGGATTTTCCAGGCAAGAGTACTGGAGTGGGGTGCCATTGCCTTCTCTACCCCTTAGTTTAAACCAGCCTATTAACAGCTAGTGTTGCCCACTATAGTCTGTCTATAAAAACTCTGTAACCCCTTTGTTCAGGGCTCAGAGCTTAGAGTGTTAACTCCTCTGGGCCCACCAGCATAATAAACCTGTGTTCTCCAACTCTCCGAGTGTGGTGCTTGGTTTCTGCAACAAGTCCACATTTAAGTAAGCAATATACTGTGTAAGAATTCCACCCCCATCTTGAATGCATATAAAATTGAATGCAAATGATGCCTCTTTGTTTTGATTCTGATGATCTCTTACAAACAAAAAGATGTTCTAATAATAACAAGAATTTGCCAAATGAATGACTCACTGGCAATCCTATGTGTATCTTTTACAAAGACAGTGAGCAGGTCCAAGAGCACCCTTTGATGGCGTGTCAAACATGGGTAGTAGTTCCTGTGTTTTTTTTTTTAGTTTTTTTCCTAATGTTCCAACACTTGGCAGTAATACTTGGTTTCAGTCAATGCTTCCTTCAGCATTTATTATATCACTGTTGCTATGGTAAAAATTAAAGGTGTTAATCCCAAACACATTGTTGTTGCATGAGACAGTGAAACATGACCCAACAGTGGTATGAGAATTGAAAAAAAAATGTGTTTACTTGTATAACATTGAAACAATGGTGGAGTCTTACTGATTCTTTTAGAAAGTTGCTCTTCCACAGAAAATCAAATATTGAATGACCTTATAAAGTTTAAAGTATTTTTGGCTAATACTCTAGAATCTCATTCCTTAACACATATTGGGACATTTATACTAAACTTTTTATTTTCTAAGGTAATGGGATGATAAAATATTTTAATTAGGTTTTACAGTAAGAGTAGCACATGTACAACATAGAATTTCAAACACTAAAGAAAAGCAAAAAGTAAAAAAAAAAGAAAAGAAAAAGTGAATGGTGTCCTCTCCTTTCCAACTCGTAAGTTCTTTCCCCCAGGAAATATTAATAAATTTTGTATATCCTTCCGGGAATTTTTATTCTCACAGGTGGGACAAGTCTACATACTATTGCTTTGTACCTTGCTTTTTTATTACTTAAAAACATATGTGCAAAATTTCCATATTATAACTCATATATTTACTGTATTCTTTATAGTGACCCCATACTCTGCAAAATGTAAAATGTTGAGTATATTCTGTTGCATGTATGTACTATTTGTTGTTAACAATTCCCTTTTATGGAGAGGTACAGGTTTACAGTTTGTGTATACACAATTCTACACTATGAGTTGTGTCTATGTGTTAGCCACTCAGTCAAGTCCGACTCTTTGAGAAGCTATGGACTATAGCCCAGCAGGCTCCTCTGTCCATGGGATTTTTCAGACAAGAATATTGGTATGGGTTGCTATTCCCTTCTCCAGGGGAACTTCCCAACCCAGGGATCGAAGCCAGGTCTCCAGCATTGCAGGCAAATTCTTTACCATCTGAGTCACAAGGAAAGCCCCAGAATTTTGTATGTACATCCTTAAAGAATCCTGAATATAAATATTTTTATAGGATTCTTTCCCAGTATGAAATTTATTCAATTTCTTTATATTGCAAAAGCTCTTTGAATGAGACATTTCTCACAATGAAAAGTTATTCATTTCTGTCAGACTCTGAGTTTGGAATTTTGTTGGACTATGAAATGCCAGGAGCTGGAAATTCATATTCTTACATTTTATATATTCTAAAATGTTGCATAATATACCATATATAGAATGAAGGCATAATTTAATAATGTAATGTTTAACATAAGAAAAGTTTTGTAGTTAAATTATAATAGTTAATATTGAACAAAAGTGAATATAGTGACCAAATGAAAGACTTAACAGCATATATAACATGGTTACTCCTATTTCCTTCAAATCATGTTATATGTATGTCTTAAGGTTAAAGATACTTTGAATGCATCAACCATTACAGAACAACATTCAGTTAGGCATTTGAAATGATTCTGAGTTAGTCAGGTTGGTTATACATACGTTTAGAAAAAAACATGTGGAATATTTCAAATTTGGACATCATTAATTATAAAAAATACTGACAATTTGTTTCTATGTCTTAGGTACTAATTAACTTCTTTTTCTCATTTTGAGAGTATAAGGAATCAATTTTTGTGAGACAGAATTTGAAGTTTCTTATCAAAATTCTAGTGCATTATGTGTTCATGGATACATTAATGTGTTCATGCATTCTTCTATATAAGCTATATAAATGCCAAGGTTAAATAGTGATTGCATGCCAGATACTATAGTAGATGCTGTAAATACAACTATGCTTTGTGCATTTCAGGGAAGTTAAAATTTAATCAGGAAAATAAATATTACTTAAATAATCATGCAAATAATGATAGAATTGAAACTCTGCTATATACTGTAAAGGAGAGTTACAGGTCACATAAGAGTATATGATGTGAGAAATTACCTATTAAGGAAGGTTTCTACGAACTGAGATTTAAAGTATAAATAAGAGTCAAAAAAGACATACCGATGGCTAACAAACACATGAAAAGATGCTCAACATCACTCATTATCAGAGAAATGCAAATCAAAACCACTATGAGGTACCATTTCACACCAGTCAGAATGGCTGCGATCCAAAAGTCTACAAATAATAAATGCTGGAGAGGGTGTGGAGAAAAGGGAACCTTCTTACACTGTTGATGGGAATGCAAACTAGTACAGCCACTATGGAGAACAGTGTGGAGATTCCTTAAAAAACTGGAAATAGAACTGCCTTATGATCCAGCAATCCCACTGCTGGGCATACACACTGAAGAAACCAGAAGGGAAAGAGACACGTGTACCCCAATGTTCATCGCAGCACTGTTTATAATAGCCAGGACATGGAAGCAACCTAGATGTCCATCAGCAGATGAATGGATAAGAAAGCTGTGGTACATATACACAATGGAGTATTACTCAGCCATTAAAAAGAATACATTTGAATCAATTCTAATGAGGTGGATGACACTGGAGCCTATTATACAGAGTGAAGTAAGCCAGAAGGAAAAACACCAATACAGTATACTAACGCATATATATGGAATTTAGAAAGACGGTAACAATAACCCTGTGTACGAGACAGCAAAAGAGACACTGATGTATAGAACAGTTTTATGGACTCTGTGGCAGAGGGAGAGGGTGGGAAGATTTGGGAAAATGGCATTGAAACATGTAAAATATCATGTATGGAATGAGATGCCAGTCCAGGTTCGATGCACAATACTGGATGCTTGGGGCTAGTGCACTGGGATGACCCAGAGGGATGGTATGGGGAGGGAGGAGGGAGGAGGGTTCAGGATGGGGAACACATATATACCTCTGGTGGATTCATTTTGATATTTGGCAAAACTAATACAATTATGTAAAGTTTAAAAATAAAATAAAATTAAAAAAAATAAGAGTCAAAAAATCAAAGAAGGAAATGGACAGCATTCGTGGAGGAGAAACAGCATCTACAAAGACCTTGGGAGGGGCATGCTCACAACCAGGATCACTGACCCAAATATACAGTGGGAAGGGACACACTTTGTAATTGGGAAATTCTCAACATGCTCCTTGGTTTGTGGGGCAGGAACTACTGTATGAGGAAGCCCAAGTGTATTAAGGGAGTAAGTGAAAAACAGCATTCCCTGCAGGGAATGGCAAAGGTTGGGGCCACCATTCTGATGGATCTATCATACCTCTATGTGATCCATGAGTTTTAACTCTGTGAAAGCCATATGGATGCTGAATGATGACAGTAGATTACTCAAAACAGAAACAAATTATATCCCCAGCTGCAGTCACCATAACAGACATGGTATCTTTGCTAGAGTAGAGTAACACTGCCTTTGGAATGTCATACACACTCTTTTCTATCCCTGTCAGAAATAAGAATCAGAAACAGTATATATTTCTAATCTTGCTCCAGAGCTATGTTAATTCTTCTTCCATTTGTCAAAATATAATCTGCAGGGAAGTGGATTGTCTGGAGATCCCATAGAATATCACATTGATTCACTATATACATAGAACCCTATCAAGAACACCATGCCAACCAAAACAGATGAGCAAAAATAGCGAATACAGGTGAGGTTTAGGAAGGCACCTGTGGTGTGATAGGTTACAATACCTGCACAGATGGAGGGGCTTATATGTAAGTGAAGTTTATACGGCTCCAATGGTCCATGGCCTAATGGAACATTCTCTGAAAGTAAGGGGCAAATTATTCTCTCTTAAAACAGTCACTGCCAAGAAGAGAGAACACCACTGTGTGGCCCTCATCAACCTAAATGTTGCATATCTCATGCTTGCAAATACTACTGAAACCCATTTACCATATAATATAAAAAAAGCTTCCAGCTTTGAGAAGGGCCTAGAACAGATCCAGACAATTATGTAAGAGGTCCTGTCCCTAGGACCTTACGACCCAGGAAATCTTATTATTAGAGATACCAGTGGTAAGAAAGCTCAGTTGCAGCCTGTGGCAAATTTCAAGAAAAAAAAAAAAAATCATACCATAGATCCATAGATTCCTGGAGCAAAACTATGCTATTTGCATGGCTCTGCTGAAATACAAGACCATGTCTCCGGCATGCTACAGGGACCTGGTAGAGATGAAGTGTCTGAACATGGGACATAAAGGGAGTACGGTGTCAAGAGCGCCTATCACGAAGCATCTCTAACACAGTTTCCCTGACTTCTGTGGTCTGGGTATCAAGGACACTCTAAAAGAAAGAAGGGAACTCTCTTGAAGGACTGTTTCTAACAGTCATCATCCAAATTCTACCTACTTCCCCTCTGAAAATTGAAAATGTCCGCCCTAACTTATCACCTGGGAATGATTTAGATACTGCAGACAACAGAACCCGTTGTGTATTTGGAGAAAGAGGAGCTGCAGCCCTGTGCCCTCTCCTGGATTTACACATGTAATTATTCTTACAGTGGGGACATGTGAGAGACACACCTCATATGAAAAAGGTACTCCTGAATTCCCGTCTCGTTTCTCAGCCTGGAGGCCTGACTCAATTCTTTTTACTCTAAGAAAGTTGATTTTGTAATTAAAATTTTTTAAAAAATCTTTTAAGTTAAAAGTGCCTATTGTGATCTGGGTTCTATCAGAACTGCTGCTGCTAAGTCGCTTCAGTCGTGTCCGACTCTATGCAACCCCACAGATGGCAGCCCACCAGGCTCCCCCGTCCCTGGGATTCTCCAGGCGAGAACACTGGAGTGGGTTGCCATTTCCTTCTCCAAGAACTACTAAGTAATAAATTAGCTGGGCCCAGTAACAACCCATTGTAAGATGAAAGTGGTGTTTTAGGGGCATAAGTAAGACTAGAGGTTACAAGAAGACACAAGTAAGTGTCCTGCACATCCATCATTACCGCAGTAGTACCTCAGAGCAATAATGCATCAGCTCAGTATATGAGTATATCGCTGTCTGAAGATTTTTAGCATTTGACTAATTGACACAGGATCCTGCATAAACTTGTATTGAATTAACAGATCCACTTTACAGAAACAGAGGGATGGTAGCAGTTATAAACCATCAGATCCACTGGTTATATCACACACTGACCATCAAGAAGCTGCCAGCTTTACGGAGGGAAGAAATGGCTTATTAAATGTGATCTTGGAAATGATACCCTGAAAGGATGCAATGTACATTCTCAATACCCAAATACTGGTTTATGGTACTGTGGGTCCCCTTTAAGTAGAATACATGTATCTGGAAACTAGGGAGTTGAAGTGGAAATGGACCCACTTAACATCATTCCCAGTGAACTGTTTGGAGAATGAGGATTTTTGTTTCTCACCCTCACAACTTTGGATTCCATGGATTTCCAGGTCCTGATTCTAAGAGAGGGTACACTTACACCCAGGGACACTTACACTAACACCTAAAAGCTTTAGATGTTACCCAGTTACTTAGGACTCTTGTTCTATAAACAACTGGCAAAAAAAGAGAAAAGTCTATATCCTAGAAGGCCTAATGACACTCACCATTAGCAGGTCAATGGATGTTACACAAAGAACCTAGAATAATATATTTGGAAGTCAGGTGATCCGGATGAACATTTCATGGTATTCAATTGCCCAGTGCTGATGAGATGGTTGGATGTCATCACCGACTTGACGGACATGAGTTTGAGTAAGCTCTGGGAGTTGGTGATGGACAGGGAAGCCTGGTGTGCTGCAGTCTGTGGGGTGGCAAATAGTCAGACATGAGTGAGCAACTGTACTGAACTGAATGTTGATATTAAGTGGAACTATGCAGCAAGTATTGTTCTAGAAAGACATGGTAATCATGGGTTCAGACACCCCATCTGGCAAGTCATCCAGATTATCAGAAATACTAGCTGAGGTTTGAAGAACTAGGTATGGTGTCAAGACCAAATGCAGCAAAAGGGGTATAAACTCATCCAATTACCCATCCTCTTACAAGCTTTGGCCAGGAAAAAGAGGGTCAGTGGGATTCCAGAAGTGGAATATTTTAACTTATACAAAGCAGAGAGTGGACTGCAGTGGATGCCTTGGTTGCTGCTTGGATTCACCAACTACACCCCAAGACCGAGCCATTCTCCAGCTTCTTGGATGTTGAGGGATGACTCAAAGTCATGCCTGCTTCCCAGGGATATTGCACATCAAGTGACCGGTCAGTGCAGAGATATAAGGGCTAGAAACCTCTCTGACTCAGGAAGAGCTGCGTCAGCTTCAGAGGTCTCTGTAGGTGTGTCTGGGACCTTGGCCGTGGCACAGTTCAGTCTTACCCTTTACCCAAACTCCCTTTATTTGATCCCCTCCAGACAGTCATCCTGAGCACATACTCCAGTAAACTTCCTAGATGCAAATCTTCTTCAGAGCATGCTTCCTTGGGGGACCCTACCTGAAATTTTAGAGAAAGCAAGAAGACAGAGCCAGAGCACAGGGAACCTGAAGAAACACAGTATCATCTCACCCTTTGTAAGGTGGACCTTCCTTTTGCATATCACTTAAGTTGGGATGCATTTACAATTCCTATGATAAATAAGCATTGTTAGTCATTTTTTGTAGCAGTAATTAAAAAGCTCCACAATATACATTGCTTTGGTGTATTGATTATTTTCAGTGGAAGGCACTTGAGAACCAGCAGGCACAAGAAAGGCTCTCTGACCTCCCCGTTTCTATTGAGAAGTTAGTCATAAAATTTCCTGCAGACAGGTGTGCTCCTGGTACCAGGAAGAGAGAAACATTCTTATCACTGAGACTGACAGACCATGCCAAAGTGGATCTGTACAAACCAACGTATTAAAATACTCCTATCATCCCTTAGTTCTCCCCATATATTTCCCAGTCACTGTCCCACAGTTCACTGCCCTAGCCCAGAATCCTTTGTTTTGTCACTTCTCCACAAATTTATCACTTCTTCTTGAAAAAGTATAAAAGCTCTGAGTCCTGCTTTTGCCTTCATTTTCCTTTAGAAGCCTCCCAAGTGCATGTAGCTGCAGTGCAAGAGACCCGGGTTCAATCCCTGGGTCAGGAAGATCCCCTGGAGAAGGGAATGGCAACCCACTCCAGTATTCTTGCCTGGGAAATCCCATGGACAGAGGAGCAGGCTGGGCTACAGTCCACATGGTCTCAAAGAGTTGGACATGACTGGGCAACTACCACTTTCAAACGCATGTAAAAATAGCTAATAAAGTGTTTTTAGCCTCTTAATCTGCTTTATTCGCAAGTCCAGCCAAAGAACTGGTAAAAGGAAGCTTTCCCTCCCCTGCATAGGACATTAATAAATAATGTGTCTTATATCCAGAGCATAATAGATTTGATTAAAAACAAAATAAAGCAAGAGGGCTTTACAATCCAAACCTGATGGACTTTGAAGAACTTTTAAAGACTTAGAGATCCTAAGAGCAATGCAAAGCGATTTAAGAAGAAAGGCATTACACGATGTGTTTCTGGAAAAAAAAAAAAATCAATCTACCATATGAGGAAATAAAGGCTGAAACTCACTAGCAGGCCTCATGTACTTGTCTATTCAACAACAACAAAAAAATGACAGTTGATGTCAGCGATAAAGACAAGTGGACAGATAAATTTGAGAGAGATTTAGGAGCTGAAAATTGGTAAGATTTAGGATAAACATGAGGAGTAAGGCAGTGAATCTTGTTCTTAGATTAGCAACCTGGTGACCAGTGGTACCACTGATAAGATATAGCACCCTGGATGGAAATCAGGCCAGGTTTCTTCAGAGGGGAGACGTGTGAAAATTGGGAGTTGTTTATCACTTTAGCTTTGGGGATACCATTAGCCATTTGAGAAGAAATGTCAAGTAAAACATTTTATATATCATTCTAAGGTTGCGAGAAGTGGGTGCTAGAAATACAGTTTGGGAAATGATCTGAGTAGATCAGTAAGTGGGAATCGAAGCTCTAGATATGGATGTTATCCCACAGAACAATAAAGGAAAAAAATGAAAAAAGAAGGCAGGCTAGGACCAAGTCTCTACTAACTACAGAATTTAGCAACTGGGTAATAGAAATACATTTATAAAAGAAGACACAGAAGAAACAATCACAGGAAAAATAGATGGCTGTTGTGTTGTAGAAGACAGGAAAGAAAATAGTTCTAGAGGGAGAGAGTGGAAATTGGTGTTGAATGTTGCTGATACAGTAAGATAGAGACTGAAAAAGAATTAGTGAGAAGCTGCTGACACCCTCAAGAACTGCTTCTTGGAATGGCTTTGTGCTACACAAGAGAAGGTTGATGAGTGAGAAGCAAGGGAATGGCAACAAGTTTGGCTGTGAAAGGCAGGAGAGGGGGTAACGAGTGAAAGCTAGTGAATTGGGCACTTTTATTTTGTCATAATTTCTTTCTATTCTGTTTTTTTGTTTGTTTGTTTTTTATTAATTTATTTTTATTGAAGGATAATTGCTTTACAGAATTTTGCTGCTTTCTGTCAAACCACAACATAAATCATCCATAAGTATACATATATCCCCTCCCTTTTGAAACTCCCTCCCATCTCCCTTCCTTTCCCACCCCTCTAGGTGGATACAGAGCCCCTGTTTGAGTTTCCTGAGCCATACAGGAAATTCCCATTGGCTATCTATTTTACATATGGTAATGTAAGTTTCCATGTTACTCTCTCCATACATCTCACCCTCTCCCGCCTTCTCTCCATGTCTATAAGTCTCTTCTCTATGTCTGTTTCTCTGTTGGTTGCCCTATAAATAAATTTTTCAGTACCATTTTTCTAAATTCCATATATATGTGTTAAATACGGTGTTTATATTTTTCTTTCTGACTCACTTCACTCTGTATAATAGGTTCTAGGTTCATCCATCTCATATAGAACTGACTCAGATGTGTTCCTTTTTATGGCTGAGTAACAGTCCACTGTATATATATACCACAACTTTATCCATTCATCTGTTGATGGACATCTAGGTTGCTTCCATGTTCTAGCTATTGTAAATAGTGCTGCAATGAACAAAGGGATACATGTGTCTCTTTCAATTTTGGATTCCTCAGGGTATATGCCTAAGAGTGGGATTGCTGGGTTCTATGGGGGTTTTAAGAAAGCTCCATACGATCTTCTATAGTGGCTGTATCAATTTACATTCCCACCAACAGTGCAAGAGTGTTCCCTGTTCTCCACACACTTTCCAGCATTTATTGTTTGTAAACTTTTGATGATGGCCATTCTGATCATGAGAAATGCTGGGCGGAGGAAGCACAAGCTGGAATCAAGATTGCTGGGAGAAATATCAATAACCTCAGATATGCAAATGACACCACCCTTATGGAAGAAAGTGAAGAGGAACTAAAGGGCCTCTTGATGAAAGTGAAAGAGGAGAGTGAAAAAGTTGGCTTAAAGCTCAATATTCAGAAAACTAAGATCATGGTCTCCGGTCCCATCACTTCATGACAAATAGATGGGGAAACAGTGGAAACAGTGGCTGACTTTATTTTTCTTGGTTCCAAAATCACTGCAGATGGTGATTGCAACCATGAAATTAAAAGACACTTACTCCTGGGAAGGAAAGTTATGACCAATCTAAACAGCATATTAAAAAGCAGAGACATCACTTTGTCAACAAAGGTCCGTCTAGTCAAGGCTATGGTTTTTCCAGTAGTCATGTATGGATGTGAGAGTTGGACTAAAAGAAAGCTGAGCAGCGAAGAATTGATGCTTTTGAGTTGTGGTGTTGGAGAAGACTTTTGAGAGTCCTTTGGACTGCAAGGAGATCCAACCAGTCCATCCTAAAGGAGATCAGTCCTGGGTGTTCATTGGAAGGACTGATGTTGAAGCTAAAACGTCAATACTTTGGCCACCTGATGCAAAGAGTTGACTCATTTGAAAAGACCCTGAGGCAGGGAGGGATTGGGGGCAGGAGGAGAAGAGTACAACAGAGGATGAGATGGTTGGATGGCATCACTGACTCAATGGACATGGGTTTGGGGGGAATCCAGGAGTTGGTGATGGACAGGGAGGCCTGGCGTGCTGCAGTTCATGGGATCTCAAAGAGTCGAACATGACTGAGCGACTGAACTGATTCTGACCAGTGTGAGGTGATATCTCATTGTAGTTTTGGTTTGCATTTCTCTAACAATCAGTAATGTTGAGCATCTTTTCATGTGTTTGTTAGCCATCTGTGGAAATTTCTGAAAGAGATGGGAATACCAGTTCACCTGACCTTCCTCTTGAGAAACCTGTATGCAGGTCAGGAAGCAACAGTTAGAACTGGACGTGGAACAATAGACTGGTTCCAAATAGGAAAAGGAGTACGTCAAAGCTATATATTGTCACCCTGCTTATTTAACTTATATGCAGAGTACATCATGAGAAACGCTGGGCTGGAAGAAGCACAAACTGGAATCAAGATTGCCGGGAGAAATATCAATAACCTCAGATATGCAGATGACACCATCCTTATGGCAGAAAGTGAAGAGGAACTAAAAAGCCTCTTGATGAAAGTGAAAGTGGAGAGTGAAAAAGTTGGCTTAAAGCTCAACATTCAGAAAACTAAGATCATGGCATTTGGACCCATCACTTCATGGGAAATAGATGGGGAAACAGTGGAAACAGTGTCAGACTTTATTTTTGGGGGGCAAAAAAAAATCACTGCAGATGGTGACTGCAGCCATGAAATTAAAAGACACTTACTCCTTGGAAGGAAAGTTATGATCAACCTAGATAGCATATTCAAAAGCAGAAACATTACTTTGCCAATAAAGGTCCGTCTAGTCAAGGCTATGGTTTTTCCACTGGTCATGTATGGATGTGAGAGTTGGACTGTGAAGAAAACTGAGCGCCAAAGAACTGATGCTTTTGAACTGTGGTGTTGGATAAGACTCTTGAGAGTCCCTTGGACTGCAAGGAGATCCAACCAGTCCATTCTAAAGGAGATCAGTCCTGGGTGTTCTTTGGAAGGACTGATGCTAAAGCTGAAACTCCAATACTTTGGCCACCTCATGCGAAGAGTGGACTCATTGGAAAAGACTCTTATGCTGGGAAGGATTAGGGGCAGGAGGAGAAGGGGACGACAGAGGATGAGATGGCTGGATCGCATCACTGACTCAATGGACATGAGTTTGGGTGAATTCCGGGAGTTGGTGATGGACAGGGAGGCTGAGATTCATGGGGTTGCAAAGAGTTGGACACGACTGAGCAACTGGACTGAACTAGCCATCTGTATGTCTTTTTTGGAGAAATGTCTGTTTGTGTCTTTTTCCCACTTGTTGATTGGGTTCTTTGTTTTTCTGGTATTAAGTTGTATGAGCTGCTTGTATATTTTGGAAATTAATCCTTTGTCAGTTTTTCATTTGCTGTTATTTCCTCCCATTCTGAGGGTTGTCTTTTCACCTTGCTTATAGTTCCCTTCGCTATACAAAAGCTTTTAAGTTTAATCAGGCCCCACTTGTTTCCTTTTGTTTTTATTTTTGTTACTTTAGGAGGTGGGTCATAGAGACTCTTGCTTTAATTTATGTCTTTGAGTGCTCTGCCTATATTTTCCTCCAAGAGTTGTATAGTTTCCAGTCTTACATCTTTCTATTCTGTTTTAACTGGCTCAGGCTCCCATAAGAAAATACCATAGAATGAATGGCTTAAACAAGAGGTATTTCTTCCTTATAGTTCTGGAGGCTGGGAAGTCCAGGATCAAGGGACCAATCAATTTCGTTCCTGGTAAAAACCATCTTCCTGCCTTGCCAATGACTGTCCTATTGCTGTGTTCTGATGTGGCAGAGGGATAGAGAACTCTCTTCTCGCTTCCTCTTCATATAAGGACACTAATTCCATCATTGAGGCCTCACCTTCATGGCCCCAACTAAATCTACTTGCCTCCCAAATGTCCCATCACCAAATACCGTGACATTGAGGGTGAGGGCTTCAACAAATAAATTGTTGACAGACACATTCAGTCCATAATGTTTTCTCTGTGTCTATTTCTTTGTCTTTCAAGAGAATTAAGCATATTTAAGTCAATAAGGAGAAATGAATTTGGAGCTAGAGGTGAACATAAAGATTTTTTTAAAAAGACTAATATATAATATAAAAGTTCTGAATTAGCTAGAGTGACTTTTTATGTTCTATATGATAGAAAATGGTATTGGAACAAATAGTTTGTTCTTTTCTAAAACTGAGTGGGTGTAGTGCTTATAAGGTAAAATATTTGAGGAAAAAAAGATAGAGAATCAGAGAAAAAATTAAAAGCAAAATTGTGGAGATTCTCAGACAGTTATTGCAGCTTGATGCTGATTAGCTAAGGTCTATTTTTCTTTTCTTCCTGTCCAAATACAATGCCTGGTATAATACCTGATACAATTCCTTCAGATTGTATCAAATTTTACAATAGTGATATAAATAATGACAAGTTATAGGTATGAAAAGCTATTTCTGTAAAATTTTCACTCACTGCATAATATATGAAGCCAGGCCTAAATGTGCCCATTAAATGTGATGCCAATGGACAGTCTTGCTATACCCACATGTCCCTGTATTTAACTGAGAAAATCAGAGCTTTCTTTTGGACTATTAATTATGACTAAGAAAGAAAACGTATGGATCAGCAAGTAATCCTTATAATTCAGCCACTACATTCTATTTCTTAGGGAAAGTCATACCTATTCTCCAAAACTCAGCTCAGTTAAACCTTATCACACGAGATCCCTCTTAACCACACCAACAACTCTGCACAAGGCCTCTTCCAGAGCACTTAACCCAATGTGCTGCAAATTTTTAAGTTTTAAGAAAAGACTGTGAGCTCTATGAGAGGAAGCACAGCTTCTGATTCATCTCTGTAGTCATGGCACATAACTCTTGCTCCTTGTTGATTAAAGAAATAGAAAAGGAGATGGAGAAGACAGAGAAGAAAGAGGAACAGGAGAAGAGAAAAGGAGGAAATGGAAGAAAAAAGAAAAGAAGGAAGGGGGTGAAGAGATGAAAGGGAAAAAGGAGTGATGGAAAGGAGAAAGAGGAGGAAGGGAAGGAAGGAAGAAAGAATAGAAAGGAAAACCAGTTAAGCAGCATCACAGGATATAATTTGTGATCAAATACCTGGCAGGAAACATAAGGTTAAAACTTGTAATTATATCCTTGATAAAACTGACAAATGTTCTAAAAGAAAAGGCAAAGATGTGTTCATTCAGTAGATGTACGTTGAGCATCTATTCTGTATCAAAGGCTTCCTGATAACTCGGATGGTAAAGAATCTGTGGGCAATGCAGGAGACCTGGGTTTGATCCCTGGGTTAGGAAGATCCCATGGAGAAGGGGATGGCTACTCACTCCACTCCACTCTCGTGCCTGGAGATTCCATGGACAGAGGAGCCTGGTGGGCTACAGTCCATAGGGTTGTAAAGAGTCAGATATGACTGAGTAATTAATACTTGGTATCAAGCCTGAGGGTACTGGAGGCTATCTCAATAGAAAAAAATTCCCTGACCTTTTGTATTCACATTCTAGGGAAAGTGATCTTAATGTATAGTTTAGTACACAGTACGCTGTATGATATATTACCATATAGTATGACTGTATTGTGCTGTGCTGAGTCTCTCAGTAGTATCCCACTCTTTGTGATCCCATAGACTGTAGCCCCCCCACCCCCACCCCCACCCCAGGCTCCTCTGTCCATGGAATTCTCTAGGCAGGAATACTGGAGTGGGTTACCATGCCCTCCTCCAGTGGATCTTCCCAACCCAGAGACTGAACCTAGGTCTCTCACACTGCAGGTGAATTCTTTACCATCTGAGCCACCAGGGAAGCCCAAAATACTGGAGTGGGTAGCCTATCCCTTCACCAGGGGAACTTCCTGTCCCAGGAATTGAACCGGAGTCTCTTGCATTGCAGGTGGAATCTTTACCAACTAAGCTACCCGGGAAGCCCCATATAGTATGACAGTATATGTTAAATGCTTTGGGGAAAAAAAAAAATAGAACAGAGCTACCTGGACTTGAGTGAAAGAAGCACTGGTTAGGAGATGAAAATGTTAAAGTGGGTAGTTAGGGTGAGATTCTCTGGAAAGATATAGGATGTAGAGAGTCCGTCATGCATATTTCCTAGAAGAAGGCTTTCCCAAGGAGAGGAAACAGTTAAGTGGAAATTCCTAAGACAAAGCCTGGAGCTTTGGAAGCCAGTGTTATGTAATATGGAGGGAGAAGGGGAGAGAGTAAGGAGCTAAGTTGATGCACCCGGTAGGGAGGCGCAGCAGATCTGGGACAGTCTTCCAGCCACTGCGGGCTTGTAAGTGAGGGGGATGGATGCCACTTGACAGGGTTTGGCGGAGGAGTGACGTGATTGGGTAAATACTCTAAAGGGATCACTTCGCTGCAGCCTTGTGAACAGAAGCAGGGCCCAGCGAGAGGATGAGAAGGAGCTGATGGCTCAGAATGAGGGGTAGCAGAGGAGGTTAGGGAAACGGTGGGATTCAGGACATACCCTGAGAGTACACTGGAGTAACATCAGAGAGAAAGGGGCACCAAGAGAAATCTTACCCTTACTGAATTCCAATACTGGGGATGAAAGTTGTATTCACATATGTTTCAGTTTCTCAAAAACTGTCCTTTGTTTGTATGAATGGACACGAACTAAATTCTATTTATTGACACCTCTTATTGACTATTATGCATTAAATCAGTACTGAATTTAACGAATTAAAATACTATATTTTAAGATATTTTAATGGTAGAAAAATAAACATTTATGGACTTGGAAGAATGGCTTTAACTGGGAAAGTCTTTGTTTCTGGTGTTTCTTATTTGAGTTTCTTCTAAGGAGGGGCTAGGATAAGCATCTGACACAATCTTATGGGAATAAAGTGGAGGACTGTTTTTGGCTAGTTTTAATAAATGATATTTTGTCATCAAATGAAGGTATATAAAGTATAAATCCAACAAGGCTCAGTATATCATTTCCATCAATGTATCAAAAATACTTAAGGCACAAAATAGTTTAGTTGTTGGTAAAGCAGAAAGGTTAAACTATATGGATTAACATTTTTTTGGCCAGCTTAATGCCTATCATTTGACTCAATATTCTGACTAGATTAAGTGCAGAAGATTTTTAAAACATTTTATATAAATATTTTATTTTTTATTTTTATTAGAATATAAGTGGTTTATAATGTTCTGTTAGCTTCTGCCACATGTTTATGTTTAAAAAGTGAAAAAAAATCCAATATTTCTTCCTTGAGAACTTTACATTGGGGATTTTAAATTCAAGAATTATGAAGAAAATGCTCATATATAATCTAGGGTTTTTTATTTTATAATTTGTATTTCTGAAGATCAGATTTCCAACTGGTCTCTCTGGACTAAAGAATGTTAAGCTTTGAAACTTTTTAATATAAAAGATTCATTAAATCTATGAAAGAAGCATTTGAGAAAAAAATAACACTTTGTTACGGTTTGATCTCAGTGGTGAAAATTGTACATTCACATGCACTTCAGAAAAAAACATCTAGGAAAGGCGTCCTCTAAGTCTGACAAGTCTTCTAATAAGGACGTAAGTGCTGGAGCCAAACCACTGGGGGTCAAATTTCAACTCAGCCACTTCCTTCCTGTGAGACTGTGGAAAGTACATCTAAACTCTCTGTGATTCTGTTTCCTCTCATATAGTAAGAAGGTTAATAAAAATATCTGACCTCATAGAGCTGTTATGAGGATTAAAATATTTAATGTACATATAGAGGACTTAGAACCATATCTGACACATAATAAGCACTGCTTTAACATTGGCCATCATGGTTGTTTAGAGTAGCCATCAACAAAATGTTCCTTTTCCTTTTTAAGAGAAGCTTATTAAATGAATCTGACTCTCAGGGGCCAGAAACAGGACTGGAGGCCTTCTGCTCTAGAGCAACTCAATGGCTTACCAAGACATCCGTGGTCTGACCTGGGGCTTCCTTTTGATTTCTCAAACATACTAATCAGATCCTATCCTAAGGCTACTGTACTAGCTATTTCCTCCTCTGGGAATGTTCTGGAGACTTCCAGATGCCGTATTCCTTCCAGTCCTTTAGATTTCAGCTTAAAAGCCATTGCCTCAGAAAACATCCTTGACTCGAAAAGCAAACTCAGTAACTAGTCACTCTGATTAGTTGTCTTCAAGTGTTTGTGACTTTCTGAAACTTTTTCTGATAATTTGTTTTTGTTTTTGTCTCTCCTGATTAATTTACCAGCTACAAGATTCAAAACTCTATTCAGAGATTCAGAATAGCAAAGAGATTCCCTGTATATAAGACCTGCTGAATAAATATTGTTGAATAAACGAACACACAAATGAAAACTCAAACTTCTTATTTCCTTAGCTTTTTTTTTTTTTTTTTGCCCACTCTTTGCATACCCAACTCTATATGGCATCTCACACACTTATGTTGCTCAAGCAAGTGCCTCAAAACTTATCCTAAGAGATTAAAGCATTCGCAGTACAGAAATGACTGGTGGTCAGCAGCTGACATCATAATCATATAAAGGAACATATTTTTGTTCAATATTTCAGTAGACTGAATACTTAATTTCTTAAAAGAAGTTAAAATTTCATGATGCAATGATACGATCTGCATATGTAACACCAGGAGAAAGGCTAACAAAATATTCAGCAGCTCAAAAACTTCCCCCTTGTTGTATGCCCCTAATTTCCCAAATGTTCACAAAATACCTATCATGATCTTTTTGAGTTAGTATACTATAGATTACAGTTGGGGAAATGAAAAAATAGATAAGGTTTATTTGAAATCATCCAGAGATGATTTTGAAATCAAAATAAACACTAAAATTTCACCTAGAGATTTCAGAAATACATTTTCCTAGCTCGAGAGACCAACATTTAATGTACTTTAAAAGTAACCCAGCCCATATGAGATGCTGAGGTAGCCCCTCCCCGCTGCCCCACAGAAACCAAATGTCTCAGGAAGAGAGGCCTATGATGGTTTAGAATTTACAGAATTATGTATTTCAACTTCAAAGAAAATCGACAGCAACTATTTTTAGGCCTAATCTAAATCCATCTCCACTTCTCCACCTTTTGTTTTCTGAAGAACACAGCAAATGCCATAGATCAAAGTCTGTTTTCTTTGAGCACAGAGGGGGCTTGAAGGCTGTCCGCTCACTGCCACTGTGTCAGATGGATAATGACAGATGTAATGTATATTGCATCTCAGTAGATGAGGGGTTTTTCACCTCATCCTATGAGGCTGGAGGACAATCAATTAGTGTACTGCCTGCACAGACTGCCAAGAGGAACACGCCACCAGCTGGAACAGCAAAAACAAACAATCCCAAATGCCTCTGTGGTTTACAAGTGGTCATTTTTCAAAAAGATGCACATGGATAGAGTGGACAGGCTCCCAGCAAATGGAAGGAAAGTAATGCTGTGTTTCATGAGCAATTCTGGGAAGACACTGCTATCAAATATTCATGGTAGCCTCACGTCTGTACGAACCTGGCTGATAGAATAACAGTGCTGATTCACCTGGCACCAAACCTCAGCCCCCTTTCCATTCTCCAGCTACTAAATCTGGGCTGTCAGTGATGGGAACTGATGGGAAATGATAGCCTTATTGAGCTGCCTCATGAACTGTAACTCATTTGTTCTCAAGACCCAGACTGACAGCCCTTGCATTTTTCCCTTCCAGCAAAATTGAGCATAAATCACTTTATCATTTTTCCACATGACAGTTTATCAGAATTCTGGAATTCTATATGAAGTCATAGGGGCTGGTAAGAGAAAATGAGACAAGTTTCTATCCTGTCGCTGAAGAGGACTGTCCCTCCAAAGGCATTAGTAAGACCATAAAAATACAATCGCAACTCAACTAAATACAAATTCTCTCCCCCTTGACAGACACCCCATCAGCTACTTTTTTTTTCCTTCCAGAGTTTTCTGCATGACAAAGACAAGGAGAGTGGAGTTATGAATTATAATTATGCCTTTGTTCTAACGAGCAGGGAAAAGTGGCCCTGTCCAGTTTAATGCTGGTGTCTTTGGAGTGAGAATGGTCAGAGTGTCTGGAGCTGACGCTGAGACCTTACCAGGTTTGCTGCAAAGAAAATCTGTTAAACTCATTTAGAACAACCTGCCAGTGTGCCTGCCTTTCTTCAAAACGATTTTCCTAGTGCAGCACTCGGCTGCCAAGTGGGGATATAAAAACAACTACGGTGTCTGACTATTTAGAGGCTTCATTTGATCAGTGAGTAGTGGGGAGGCAGGAAGGCAAACCTACAAGGAAGATGGTACCTTCAAGAGCTTCATGCAAAGGGCACACTGGCACATTTGAGACCCAGGACAGAGTGGGCAATTATGGGATGAGGAAGGGAGGGTCAGGAACGACCTCACAGAGGGAGTGATCATAAGTCCAATCCAGGGAGAGAATTCAGTGTTTCCACTAAGAGGACCAGTGGCTCTCCCAGTGGTGAAGCTGGAAATCTAGCCAGTTTATCTTACCTTCATTTTATTTTAAACATAAGCCTTTCTCGAGTAAATGGTTACTCAAATTTTGTGATTTTAAATAGAGCCCTCCTAAGATTGAACGGGCTTGTATTCATACATTGAGAATCTATAATATCACACATCTGAACACCCTAGTAATGAGATAGCAAATACTACACATACAGTTCGACAGTCACAAGCCAGAACCCTTGCTCTTTGCATGAAAGGGAAAGCCCACATTAAACTCGCCTTCACTGCTAACGATACACCCCATAACATTCTGACTTGAAAATGATTTGACCATTTAACCTTGAACACAGCTCCACGTAACGACAGCATGATTGGATCTGAATCATGGCAACGTTCAAAGTATATACAAAGCTGTGAAGCCTACTAGCTCTCCTTTTGAAATCTACTCTTCTCAGAGATGACTATTCAGATTAAGAAGGGAGTTGACAGGAGTTTTTGTATCCTATGGCCCAACAATGGCTTCTTTTTCTCACATCTCTCAAAGTCCTCTTTCTGAACATTGATTCTGACCTTCACTGATAAACGTCAACATCTAAACTATATAAATTGACACCTTCCTCTCATTCTCTTTGGCTGGCAGTAGAATTAGATCTTATGTACATGTATTTACATGCATGAACTCAATTATGTAGATGTATTGGATACAATACTTTGAAGATGCTAATATGTAAATGCACACATTTCAGACAGCAGTGGTGTCTCTAATTTGCTGTCTTAATTCATTTAATTAGATTAAATATAAGCCTATAGGGCATGCATGTCACCAGAGATGGCCTTGCCCCCAGAGTGGAAAAATTAGTTCTGGGTGGGAGGGTGAAAAAAAAATCTTATTATTTTTATGTATAAAGCACAGATATAAATACAATATAAACAGATATATTTGTGGTAAACTTCGTAGAAAAGGGAATTCTCAGGGGCTGGGGGGCGGGGATTGATGACATTGCCATAGGGTGTCTGTGATGGTCTCAATAAACAGTAATTGCTTTCTAAAATGATTTTAAGTAAAGTAATCTGAGTGACTGCTTTGGCTTTCATGGCTTTATTTTGATTTGCAGTGGAGTGATAGCAGCTTCAGTCTTTTTTTTTTTTTTTTAAGAGAGCTGAAAATAAGGCATGAATCTAAAATCTACATGTGGGAATCTGGCCAGAGATATTGCAGCAAGTAAAGAGAGAACAGGGACCAGGAGAAATCAGTTATCCCGTCAAACAAGCCCCTGGATGCAAAACAGTTGGCAATTTCTGTTTCCCAAGCAACCTCTGCCTGTGATAGAGTGTCAAAGCGAGTATCTCAATCCCACTGCAATCATTTGCACTTTATAAAATCTCTCTAAGAATTGATCTCTCTAAAAATAGGTAGTAAAGAAGTTATTATCTCATTCTAATTTATTGCCATTTTCACTTGATAAAGTTCCATTTAAACACCTTTGGAAGTCATGCATATTAGCAAGACAAGAGCAGTTCTAAAAGCATGTTTGAATCATACTGAAAATTCATGGCACTCAGTAATGGAAAGCGTGAAAGGAATTGTGTGTATGCGTGTTTGTGTGTGTGTCGGTGTGTTTTGACCTGTATATAAAAAGTGTATGATGATTCCAAAATGTCTGCCCATCGGCAGAAGAGTCTGCCACTTTCCCTTGAACCTGAGAGTTTTTGTGATGGTCCTGATCAGTAGATGTGGTGGAAGTGACTGTGCATGGCTTCTGAAGCCACAAAAGAAATGGGCCTCCACCTTTTTAGGGATACACAACCTTGGAGCTCCAAGCCACCAAGTAAGAATATCGCCTGAGTCTGTTACGCTGGAGAAACCACATGGAGATACAATAAAGAGACAGAAAGAGATGCAGGAGAAGCAGATTTTTGGGGTTGTCAACTAAAGAGCCCGGGCTGCAACCTGAACCACCTTCTGACTGCAACCACATGAAAGATCCAAGTAAGAAGAGCCTACCTGAGCCGAGCCAATCTGTATTAGAGATGATGATAAACTGACTGGTTTTGTAAGTCACTGAAGTACAGAATTTGGGGATAGTTTGTTATACAGTGACAGATACTGGGAACATGTGATCACACATACCATGTGAGAATGAGTCCGTGATGCTTATATATTTCCATAGAAATTTTTGCAAAATAACTTGGGCTATTTTCTGGAATAGTATAGTATAAAAGAAGGTTTAAAAAAAAAAAACCTGGACAATTCTATATATTGTACATTTCATCAAAGATTATTCTAACAGTCTAATAATTTTAAAACTATTCTGATTTTCCTTAAAGATAATTGAATTTGGTAACTTATATTATGGGCTTCCCAGGTAGTTCAGTGGGTAAAGAAACCATCTGCAATGCAGGAGATGTGGGTTTGATCCCTGGGTTGGGAAGATCCCCTGGACGAAGGCAAGGCAACCTACTCCAGTATTCCTGCCTGGGGAATCCCATGGACAGAGGAGCATGGAGGGCTACAGTCTACAGGGTCACAAAGAATTGGACATGACTGAAGTGACTGAGTACATACACATATAACTTACTTTGTACATTTTACCTAAAGATTTAAAAAAATATTAAAATATTTGTCTTCACTGAATAGTCTCTTTTTTAAATATATTTTCCCTTGAATTTATATAACATTTTTATTGAAATATAGTTGATGTACAATGTTATGTTAGTTTCAGGTGTATAGCAAAGCGATTCAGTTATACATGCATACTTTTTCAGATTCTTTTCCATTAGGGGTTATTACAGCCTTCCATTTTTCATTTCCTGATTTCATCGACTTGATTTTAGTGTCTCTTTGACCATGTAAATCATCTTATTTTAGCTGAGTTCCTGCCGCTGATTCTTTCGAACATCAAGTACTTTTTGAAAAACATATTTAAATGATTACAAGGCCAGGCTCCCCAGTAATTCAGCACTGGCTGAGAGACATGAGAAGCTCTGGAAGCAAGGTCAGGAGTAGCCACTAGAGACTAGCACAGTCACTGGACGGCTGTCGCCAGTGCCAGCACCAGCGCATTAAAGTCTCCTGGAGCGTTACACTTGTTTTCTGCCTCTTGAGGTCCCATGGTTCTTCATTTGTCTATTTAGTCATTCATTCCACAAGCCTATAAAGAACACTAACTACAGTGCCAAACACTGGTTTAGCACCCATGAGAAAAAGAAAAAGAAGAAAATGTGACCCATGTCTTCAAAAGCTTCCTTCTGGAAAGAGCCAATCCCAGCGATTCTGGTGAAAAGCTGGCCACAATAGAAGCACATATAAAATATTATGTGAATAGAGAGGCGGGAGTTCCCATGTCACCCTAGAGAGGCCGGAGAAGATATCACAGATAATACGACACTGGAACAGATAATTAAGCAAAGAATGGAAATTCAATCGGGAAGACTAGGAGTTCACATGCAGAACTAGATGGATGTCAAAAGTTCATGTTTAGGAAATAGAGATGTAGCAGTTTCTGCTGAAACTGAAGGACTTATGAGGGTGAGTTGGAGCCATGTTCTGGCAGAAGAGGTAGGTAAGGGCTGGATAGTAAAAGCTTTGCAAGCTATGCAAATTCTCCACTCTTTGTATATAATGTACAACCCCACATCAGCACATAGGCACACACGAGCACCCTCACAGATGTACACACTTTTAGGGCTGAAGCATCATTCAGTTTGTTCACATTGATTTAGTAATATCAGAGATTCAAGTTATAGCATCCTGCACCTCATCTCGGAAAAGATGTATCTCCTTCTTTCTATCTCTCCCAACAAAAATATATTAGTCTTAGCCTCAAGTATTTCCTCAGGTTCCCTGAGAATATCCTCTGAATGATTAACTCAGTCTACAATTATGAAGGATTTCCTAATATTTTGCCTCTGTGCTTCCCTGCTGCAGCTTTCACTTAGACTGCCTTCACTGACAAATGAGAATCATCACCTCCTAACTTATTTATAACATCCTTTTATATATTTGCAGGAGAGCTCAGGGAGCAATTCAAACAGAAATGCAGCTGCTTTCAGTTAGACTAAAAAAAAAAAAAAAACAAGCATAGTTGGTCTCTCGGATATGGCATCTCAGCCCAGTGATACTGTTAATAAAACCTTGTGGATAGCATGGAAGAATCCTTGTTATTGTCAGCAATCTGGGGTTGGCTTGAAACATGTCTCTAGCTCTTTGATGCCATTTTCTATTTTTGTAAGATGTGCTGGCCATAGTAATTTTTGTTTACAAACTTTATAGTTTATGGTACTTCATATACAAGTGGAATTTCAGGATGAAAAATTCTTAAAAACAGTAAAATTGCTGAATAATAACTAGCAATGGAAAAACTGCTGGATCCATGATATAGGGATATACAGAGGCATTCTATTGAGCTCAAGCATACCATATTGGCATATGATCTAGAAGAAAACAAATGAGAAAATATGGAAAATGTCTTTAGAAGACCTACAAAAGTATGTCTTTAACATTCAGTTCTCTTGAAATAAAGCCTAAATAAAATGTATTCTGAATAAATTCTTAAATTACAAGTATGTAGCTATGCTTTGTTCCATGGAAATAGAGGAAGGAATAGACTTCTATTAAATCAGGAAAATATGTTATCTATGAGCTGTGAGGAATTTATTGTATTTCCCTACAAAGTAAGTATAGTTGATAACTAATTCTTATATTGCATCCCAGGAACCCTAAGAGGTTTACGGACATTAGCTCATTTAATAAACACCGAAGCACACAACAACAAGCTACATATAATTATCCAAATTTACAGGTAAGGAAACAGAGGGGCACAGATTAAATAATTGCTGAAAAGTCACATCAGTTCAGCTCAATCAAGTGGCTCAGTCATGTCTGACTCTTTGCGACCCCACGTGCTGCAGCACGCCAGGCTTCCCTGACCACCATTAACTCACCAAGCTTGCCCAAACTTATGTCCATCGAGTCACTTTTGCCATCCAACAATCTCATCCTCTGTCATCCCCTTCTGCTCCTGCCTTCAATCTTTCCCAGCATCAGGGTCTTTTCTAATGTCAGCTCTTTGCATCAAGTCGCCAAAGTATTGGAGCTTCAGTTTCAGCATTAGGCCTTCTGATGAATGTTCAGGACTGATTTCTTTAGGATTGACTGGTTTGATCTCCTTGCAGTCCAAGGGACTCTCGAGAGTCTTCTCCAACACCACAGTTCAAAAGCATCATCACCAAAAAGTCACATAGTTAAAGTCAAATAACAGAATGTGATTCTCCTATAGGTTTTAGTTTCAGGTTTTAAAACAGATTTACCGAGGCATAAATGACATACAATACTGCTTATATTTAAGGTGAAAATTTGATAAATTTTGGCATATGTGTTCATGTGTGAAATCATCATTACCATCAAGAAAATGAATACACCTCAAAGTTTGTTAATCGCTTAGTTGTATCCTACCCTTTGCAACTTGTGGACTATAGCCCGCCAGACTCCTCTGTCCATGGAATTCTCTAGGCAAGAATACAGGAGTGGGTTGCCATTTCCTACTCCAGGGGACCTTGCCGACCCAGGGATCAAACGTGAGTCTTCTGCATTGCAGGAAGGTTCTTTACCATCTGAGCCATCAGGGAAGCCCAGGAATATATATATCACCCCTTCAAAGTATACTTGTAATCCTTTGCAACCCTCTAGAACCCTTCAGTATCCATGCCTTCTGAAGTTACTACTTTGCTTTCTGTCATTATATATTTGTTTGAATTGTCTGGAATATTGTGCAAATGAAGTCATGCAATATGTATGCATTTTTTGCCTGGGTTATTTCACTGAGGATAATTACTTTAGGATTTATTTATATTGTATGTATCAATCATTTATTCTTTTTATTGTTTAATCATATTCTATTGTATAGATATACCACAATTTGTTCATCCATGTTGATGAACTTTTTGGTCATTTTCCATATAGGCTATTACAATAAAGTTATGTGAACATTCATGTACAATTATTTGCATTGACATAGACTGTAACGTCATTTGTTTAAATATCTAGGCATAGAACAGCTGTGTTTTAACAGGTGTATGTTTAACTTTTAAAGAAACTAATGACTTTTCTGAAATGATTGTAACATTCTATAGTTTCATCAAGAGTGTATGATAGTTCCAGTACCTCTACATCCTTGTTAACACTTGCTTTTTTTTTTTTCCATTTTAGCCATGTATACTGGTATTTCATTGTGGTTTTAAGTTGCATTTTGTTCATGACTAACTGAGGTGCTTAGTTTCCACTGCATACTTTCTTTGGCAGTGAGTCTATTGAAATCTCTTATTCATGATTTTTTTTTTTTTTTTTTTTTGAATTTTGAGTCTTCTTTATTTACTCTGGATAGACATGGGTCATTTGATAGACATGACTGGCAAATATTTTCTCCTATTCTGCAGGCTGTATTTTCATTCTCTTAATAGTATTTTCTGAAGAATCTAAGTTTTAATATCAAAAAGATCAGATGTATCAATTTTTTATCTGATTCCTTCTCCAGGGAATCTTCCTGACCCAGGGATCAAACCCGCATCTCTTTGGTCTCCTGCACTGGCAGGTGAGCTCTTTACCACTAGTGCCACCTGGGAAGCCCAGGAACTATCTATCAGGGTGCAAATATTTAGTATATTTGTGAGACTATTTTCAGTTCTTTTACATATTTTCTTTTAAATTTCATTTCCTAAAAAAGGAAAAAAGGAAAAATCCATGTCCTGGTTGTTACTAGTACACAAAATACACTTGATTTATACATAAATTACGCTTATATCCTATAATCTAGCTAAACATACTTGTTAGTTCTATTAGCTTTTTGTGTATTCCACAGACTTTCTACATATAAGGTGTGTGATATGCAAGTGTATATAGTTTTAATTTTTTCTATCCAATTGAATTAAAAAAAGACTTTCTTAATATAATTATTTTTCTAGAGCTCTTCAGTCCTTTGTATAGATACAGATGGCATTTTTCAGAACTTCTAGTGTCACATCAATTAGATGTGTTAAGACCAGATATCTGTGCCTTGTTCTTAACTATAGTGACAAATCAATTAATTAGTCTTTCACAATAAATATACTGTCAACTGTAGTGGATTTTTTTTCTCTAACAGATAACCTTTATCTATTCCTAAAATATGTTATTTTGGTTTCCAATATTTGAACTTTTTCCAAATTCCTTTCTGATATTCTATCTAATTTTATTGTATCATATTCAGGAAATGCATGATAGGATCCTGAGAATATATTTTATAAGACTTGTATGCTTTGAAATTTATCAAGATGGTATGTCTTGATAAACATTCTATGTGTATCTAGAAATAATTTGTGTCTTGGTATTGCTGATTGGCATATTATAAAAATAACAATTAAGTGAGAAATTTGGTAGCTTTGTTGAAGTCTTCCACAACATTACTGACTTTCATTTTATTGAGAGATAGGTGTTGAAATCTCTAACTATATTTGCAGATTTGAGGTTTTCTTCTTTCAGTTCCATTGGTTTTTGCTTTATATATTTTGAAGCTTTGCTATTGATCTATAGACATTCGTGAGTTTTAGATTCTCTTAATGAATTGACTTCCCCTTATTAATATAAAATGTCCTTTAACCCTAGTAATATTTTTTGCTCTGAAATATACTTTGACAGATATTAATTAATACAGACACTACAGCTTGCTTCAGTGTGCACTATTAGTGTGCATCTTTAACTTGTCATATTCTATCTTTACATAATATTGTAATATTTCACATGTGCTATAAGAACTATATATCATACTAAATTCTAGGCTCTGCATTGTAGTATACATTTTATTTCAAATATGCTGTACAGTTCACAATATAGTTATCATTAATGCTTTAAATAGTCAATAATCTTTTAATGAGATTTGAAAATTAAGAAAAACAGTATAATTAGTCATGTAGTTACCTTTTCCAGTTCTTTTCAGTCCTTGGTGCAGATCCTGATTCAATCTTAAATCATTTTAATTTGGCCTGAAGGACTTCCTTTAACATTTGCACTGCAAGTATACTAAGTGATTAATTCTTTCAGCTTTTGAGTTTCTTAAACAAAGCCTTAATTTGCCATCGGTTCCAAAAGATATTGTCACTGAATGGAGAATGTTTTCACTGAATGGTTGTCAGGTTATTTTCTTTCCGTCCCTTAAAGTTGGGGCTAAGCTCTCATTTGCATTGCTTCCAGTGAGAAATATGCCACTTTATTCCTCTAAGATGAATGTCTTAGTATCTAAGATGTCTTTTTGTCTGTGACTACTTTAAGAGTTTCCTTTTGTCACTGATTTTCCCACATTTTACTATGTTGTACTTTGGTAGACTTTTGTTTTTCTCTGTCTCATGCTTCAAGTTATTGAGCTTCATGGATCTGTAGGCTTATAGAGATTTCATCAAAGTTGGAAATTTTTCTGCTAGGATTTATTCAAATAATTCTGCTGTCTACTCTTTTTTTCTCAATGAAATTTAGGTGATATTTGCAGTCATGACAGCAAACGAAACATCTGCAGAAGAATATGTAGAAAGCAGAGAGGTAAAGGCTGTGAATCAAACCCTAATGGGCGTCAATATTTAAAGGGCAGCAGGAGGAAACTGAAACTTGTGATCATGCTAGAGAAGGGGCATGCCAGAGACACGGGGCAAGACCAGTTCTTACAGCAAAGAGTCTGTTCTGCTTTTACATTTCTGCATCCATCCCAAATTCAGTGACTTAAAGCAACAAAATCAGTTTACTGGCTCACAGTTTCTGTGATTCAGGAACATGGGAAAGGACGGGTAGCATCATTTTGGTTTAGCATCTCTCACGAGGTTGCAGTTAGACAGCAGCCAGAACAAGCACAGCTGGAAGCTGCAGTCACTGAGGCTAGCTGAGTCCTTTCAGTTTTCTCAGGTCTTATCAGAGCTTCTTCAAAGAGCTAGTCATAGCTTTTGCCTAGTATGGTAGTTTAGGCTAAGCGATGGTATAAATCTTGACCGATAGCTTTCAGGTTACTTATTCCATAGAGTAAGCAGAAGCCATATCACTTTAGAAATCACATAGCATACTACTGCTATACTCTATTGGTCGAAACAATCACATTAGTGAAGTTGCTCAGTCGTATCTGACTCTTTGCGACCCCATGGACTGTAGCCTATCAGGCTCCTCTGTCCATGGGATTTTCCAGGCAATTGTACTGGAGTGGTTGGCATTTCCTTCTCCAGAGGATCTTCCCAACCCAGGGATCGAACCCAGGTCTCCCGCATTGTAGGCACACACTTTACCGTCTGAGCCACCAGGGAAGTCCTAACAACAATCACATTAGCCCTCCCCATTTCAAGGGCAGGGACATAGACACCACTTCTCCATGGAACAAACATGAAGTCTTAGTTAAAAAGGGCATGAGGAATGGGAGTGATTGCTGCAACAATTCTTGGAAAGTACATTCTGTCATATACTCCAGGGGAGAAGACAGTTAAGAAGAAAAAAAGTCACAAGTGCTAATTACTACAGACAGCCCAAGTTAGATAAGCATTGAAAACTGACAATTGTATTTGGTCATCAGGTATTCACTGGTATATTTGGTCGGAGCAATTCCCTCCTAATAATTATATAGTGTGTAAATAGAAAATACATTACACACACGCACAAATATAAAAGAATGAAATCAGTATTGTAAATAATGCCAAAATGTTTATAAAATAATAATATATTACTACTATATATTAAATTATATAATTTAATTTTGTCCTTATTTTAATATTGAATTTTTGAGTCCCAGTTTTGTGGTAGACACTTAGCTATGTGCTTATCTGAAAAGTTTATGAGGTATGATTATGTACATTTGACATGTGAGAAGCCTGAATCTCACAAAGATATGTATGTTGACCAAAATCACATAAAATGAGTTCATTTTAAAGCCTAGGTCTTTCTGACTCCAGAGTACCCCCCTTGTCCTACTACGCTTGCCCAGCTGTAAGATCAGTGACTGCACATTCTCCTTGTCTTTATTATTTGTCATTCAGTATTCATAGTAATAGTCCATCCAAACGCAGCACAGGCATGTACTCTACTTGACCATCAGCATTGGCAACAGAAATGTTTAAACTCTAGATTTGGGGAAAAAAAAAAAAAAAAGAATGCATTTAAATTCAACTATTTTCTCCAGACTGGTTTGCTAAAATGTGTGTGTGTTCTCATATGGGAATTATTATTTTGAAACTAATTTTCTTTTGTATGTCATGAAGTTGAGGGTTTGGAGATTTGCTCAACCATTTATAACAGGATCCTGAGGAACACACAGCAAATGCTAAAACAGCCCCAAATGCATCCTGTCTGTAGGAAAGGTCAGAACCTCACAGGGTTTTCACTGAACCTTAAAAGACAAACAACTTCAACGCAGCACGGCTGTCTTGGCTCAATGCAGTCCCAATCCTGCTGAGAACAGTAAAATAAAGAGGATATTTGATCTAGGTTGCAAGTGAGCTATTTTTGTTGTTGTTTTGTTTTGAGTGTTGATTGTCTTTGCAGGCAAATATCAAAGACAAATTTAAGTTCATTTATTAATTAAGCATGAATAACCTATTAAGCATAATTTGAGTATGCTTATCTCACTTATATGTTCAAAACAAAGACCAAAAAAAAAATTATTCTTTCTGAGGTAGCACATAGTCATATTTAACTTGAACAAGGGAATTAATTGCTAAGCAACCTAACCCTGGTTAGGTCATGCAGGCAATGATTTAAATCTTTCTTCCTATATTCTATCTGTAGGAATGCATCTGGAGTTTTCACCATCCTTCTATTTTGGCCCTTACAAGCACATGCATTATTTACTATTGTCTTTTCCATTTGGTAAAATAAGATTAAGTCAGTTCTCAAAGAAGCCAGACATTCCTGTGTCCTATTCAGCTGCCATTTCATAGCTAGTTCAAACTGAGTGTGTGTTTTGGGCCAAATGACAGAACTAAGGAAACTAAAAATAATTGGATCACATCAAGTCATACTTTTGATCTTCCTATCACTGAATAGGGTATTTCATTTGTATCTTGTTCAGTGTGACAACAGTAAACTGTTGCATTTTCGTAGGTGTTCTTTAACACTGGTATGAGTTACAACACCGAATGCCAAGTATTTATCCCCACAAGTTCATAACAATGCACAGAAGACAGCAGCAACTCATTTCCTGCAGCACTTGTTAGAAATGTTACAGTGAAGTCCATGTCAGAGTTACTGTGATAATGCAATAGGATTCAACAGAAAGAATTTTATAAGAGAAGTTAGAAGGTTTCTGATGTCCATGGATGGCAAATGCCCCATAAAAACACTTTCATAGTGATAGACTTTAGGTAACTCTCAGAAGTCATCTGGATGTTCAGTCACTACTAATGTCCCACTTGGATCTTAATATACATTATTTGTTAGAAGTAAAAACCATCTCCTCCAAAATTTGAGGGCAGTTACAAGATTCAGTATTCTTTTGGCCATAACTGTTTTGGTTGTCAGTAACGGCAAGAGCCCTCAAGAACAAAGCATGGGAGCAGTAGCTGGAAGAAGTAGGCAATTTCTGCTTTCTCAAGAGAACGAGGTTGATTAACGACTTACAAAATTTTTTCGAGCACGATGGGACCAATTGTGAAAGTATATATAAGATTTTGGGTTTTTACAGTGGCAGCCATTGTCCGATCCTATATACATATATATATATATATTTTTGAAATGCATTCATTGCCTAAAACTAATGGAGTTTTAGGAAGTGAATATAATATTAAGTATGTTTGTGGTGAAATATTTGTTGAAGATACTTAGTATTTTTTTTCTCTATCTGGTAAGCCTAGGCAGTGGAATTTGTAGTTATATTATTTTCACGGTGCTTTATTAGTTATTCTCTAATATTAGAAAGAAGATAAAGCTATAAAAAAGCCAAATGCAGCAGAAACAGCATAAGATAATCCACATACAAACACAACCTCATCATTTGTCCGGACTCTTTAGGTGTGTTTGTTGTGACTCCACAAAGCACTTGGATTAGCAATAAAGTTGGCCAGTCTGAACCAATCTGGGCTAATCTTGGAACATTCAAAGGGAAGTGCTTGGCACATAGTCAATTGTTAATTGTTTTACTGTGTAGATAATAAGCTTCTACACATTGTTCCTTAACAATTTTAACTACTGAGAAGCCTATATCTTTGTTCTCTGGAAAAAGAAATTGCACTATAGCTTTTTCCTCTTTGTGATTCTACTCAATTTTTCTGTATTCATGCTCAGGTTGTGAGCAATTTTAGGCTCTACATACATATAAACAAACAGACCAGAAACAAACAAACAAAACTAATTTTGTTTCATCTACCTTTACTCCACTTCTTTCTCATCATTTCTATCTGAAAACCAGATATGTTACCTTAACTGCACTTTGATGGGCAAATGCCTCTAGAAAACTGGGTTTCTAGGCAACACTGCAGAGACGGAGGGCAAGACAAAGGAAATAGTTTCCTGTTTCAACTGTCAGAACAAAAGGGATTCCTTCATAATGCATTAATGCCCAGGGTACTGGTGGAGTATTTGATTTAATTTTTCATATGCTATCATCAAAAGCCTGTCTTTTCAAGTAACTATTTTTCTAAAGTTATTGTTTGATTTGTCTTTCTTAAAACAAAACAGTAAGTTACAGAGTTTAAGTATCTTTAATTCACCCTGGCTAATTTAACAGTAGTGTTTTTAAAATTCTTCTTCATCAGTTCATGTTCCCTTTATAAGAACACTGTTCAAATGATGATATTCTAGCATAATCAGGACATAAAAAGAGAAATCTTGCTGACAAGACAGTGTGCAACCTTTTCACACTATCAGCAGGCTTCAGGATTTTGTATTTGCAATTAAAGGTATTATGAAATACAAGGAAATCACAATTTAGGTCATTTTTTGCTCCTCTCCACAGTAAGATGAGGGACTTTTAAAAAACTAATTTGTACAACAGAGAGGTTAAAGCAGTGCTAGACCAGGAAAGTAATTCAAGAAGGAACAAATAGAGAATGTAGATTATTGTTTGCAAGGAAATAGTATCTTGTGTCTTCTACCTCGTCTGAATGAAAGGATCATTTCAAGATAACAACATTTAATCTGGGTCATAGAAAAATATAGGAGTCTCCTTAACTAAATTGTATGTGTATATTTCTGCCATAAAATTTGTAATTCAGTAACCTTCAGTCTTAGTCTGCAATGTTTAAGGTATGTTTAACTGAATCAAAAAAAAGTTCCCATTCCTTAGCAGCGATAGAATACCCTGGTTATTAACAGTTTAACTAAACCACAGGAAACAAAGTCCCTTAGCTATTGAGTTTCATTTGCCACTGGAGTTTTATGGAACATTTCATGACTTATTAAAGGACTGGAATATGCCACCCCAAAATATGCCACTTTGGCATAAAGACTACTTTGAGGTGAAGGCAATTTAAAATAAAAAGATGTTAGACTAGGTCTCTGCTCTTCCCCTTATCTGCCTAAAAGCAGGACACATATTTCCTTTTGAAGAAGGTACTCCCACTTTGTACCAGGGAGAGAAAAGTAACTCTTATCTTGGAAGACAGGGAGTCAATACTAAGATGAGTTCGCATAAACAGAACCTACTAAAATAGCCCTACCTTCCATTAGATCCCTCCACATACTTCCTAATCATTTCTCGACAATTTACCCTCCTTTGAAACTAAACTCCTCCTTACTTTTTTTTTTTTAAAGGTACATAATCCCTAAATCTAACCATTTCTTTTAGTTGCATTTCTATTCTGTAACCTCTGGTGCACATACATTTTGATAAAGCTTGTGTGCCTGTTCTTCTGTTAATATGACATTTGTTAGTTCAATTTGCCTGGTTCCTGGCATAGAATCTAAGAGAGTAGGAAAAAAGTTTTTCCTCCCCAACACTGATCTGATATTAGAGGTATAAAATACTTTGGCAGGTGATCAGATGTGACTTCAGAGTCATTGTTTATATGTAGAGATGGCTTCTAGCTCATTTGCTAAAGAATCCACCTGCAATGCAGCAGACCCTGGTTCAATTCTTGGGTCAGGAAGATCCACCGGAGAAGGGATAGGCTACCCACTCCAGTATTCTTGGGCTTCCCTTGTGGCTCAGCTGGTAAAGAATCCACCTGCAATGCAGGAGACCTGAGTTTGACTCCTGGGTTGGGAAGATTCCCTGGAGGGGGAAAGGCTACCCACTCCAGTGTTCTAGCCTAGAGAATTCCATGGACTGTATAGTGTGTCTGACAAAGAGTCAGACACAACTGAGTGACTTTTACTCCACATCTAATAGAACTAACTTTCATAGGTTAATGGAGGACCTTTGCAAGTAACACAGAGCTCTGAGGGTTGGGATATGGAGAATTACAAAGAAGAATAAAGTTGATGCATAGAGATAAGCTGAGAAGAAAGAGAGAAAGTGAGCGATGATTGGCTATATTCCTTCATGAGACATGGCTCCTTTTAAAGATAACATTTATTTTGTCCCAGGTTGATTTAGGGAAAAAAAAAAAACAACAAATAAATGGGTAGAGAGAATATTAATCACAGGATAGATAGGAAAAAACACAGATAATGGATTCTCATTCAGAGAGAATCACTTCTTGGTCAAGCAAAAGTACAGAGGAAAACTTTTGCTAAGCATATGGGAAAGATGTAAATCCCCTCAGAAATCATTTGAAGTAGACCTGGGTATAATGTAAATAATTCACATATTCAAAGGATTAGTATTAATAAAAGAACCAAGTACAAAATCCACCATTCTTGTCCAAGACAAAATGGGATAAGAGTGTTAAGGGCATAAAAATGATCAACACTCACACACATTGTTCTGGGAGTTCAAATAAACACAATAACTCATTATCTTGGACTCAAAGGGATAAGAAGTTTTTTTTCTCAGCTTCTGAAAGAGGAGAAATAACACATTAATACTGGCATGCTCTACATAATATTTCTAGTTTGTTGTATGTCAAATATTCAAGTTAACAATAGAGTAATGTGTATGTATATTCCTATTTGAAAGTTACTCTAACAAAATGGTAAAACTCTCATAATGGGTAGAGGTACTCTACCAAAATTCTCTATTATCCTCAGAGAATCCCATGGTATTGGTATAGAAAAATAGTCTTGGAAGACCCTACCTATTTTTAATGATAAAATATTATTTCATGTTCAAATAAAGAAAAATAGGCAAATAGTTGTCTTATATCATTTTGTCTTAATGTAGTTTCAAACTGATTTTGCTTTATATGTCACCCTGGCTTTTCTAGTTTGTAACATTATCCTTTTTTTTTTTTTTCATAAAACAGAAAATAAAGTTGACATCTATTAAATAACTAACATGTTTCTCAATGTGCTTGACTTTTTTTTTAATTTATTTATTTTATTTTTTTTCCACTTTTATTTTATTTTATTTTATTTTTTTCCCTATTTTAGTTGGAGGCTAATTACTTTACAATATTGTAGTGGTTTTTGCCATACATTGATATGAATCAGCCATGGGTTTACATGTGGGTCAGGAAGATCCCCATCCTGAACCCCGCTCCCACATCCCTCCCCATCCCATCCCTCAGGGTCATCCCAGTGTACCAGCCCTGAGCACCCTGTATCATGCATAGAATGATACATTCTGATACATGCATAGAATGACTGGCGATCTGTTTCACAAATGATAATATACATGTTTCAATGCTATTCTCTCAGATCATCCCACCCTTGCCTTCTCCCACAGAGTCCAAAAGTCTGTTCTTTACATCTGTGTCTCTTTTGCTGTCTCGTATACAGGGTTATTCTTGCCATCTTTCTAAATTCCATATATATGCATTAGTATACTGTATTGGTGTTCTTCTTTCTGGCTTACTTCACTCTGTATAATAGGCTCCAGTTTCATCCACCTCATTAGAACTGATTCAAACGCTGATTTAATGGCTGAGTAATACTCCATTGTGTATATGTACCACATTTTCTTATCCATTCGTCTGCTGATGGACATCTAGGTTGCTTCCATGTCCTGGCTATTATAAACAGTGCTGCGATGAACATTGGGGTACACGTGTCTCTTTCAATTCTGGTTTCCTCGGTGTGTATGCCCAGCAGTGGGATGGCTGGGTCATGTGGCAGTTCTATTTCCAGTTTTTTAAGGCATCTCTGCACTGTTCTCCATAGTGGCTGTACTTTTATACATGGAAGAGTCAGTCAAAAGCAAGTAGTTAGTTATCTTGTTCAATGTCACACATTTAGAAAGTGAGAGTGGTGAAATCTTAACTCTGACTGTGTGAGAATCTCATTTCCCTCATTACCACTTTGCATTTCCTTAAAAAACAACTGACATAAAGGAAGGGAAATCTGGTAAGACTTATCTGAGTGTCTTTTAATTCCCTGATACCTATCAGACAGTCGCACAGAGAGAGAGAAAATAGAGAGAGAAAATAGAGAGAGTGAAAGAATCTCTGAAATTTCTACTTGACAATCCTGGGCCAAAGTAATCCTGAGACAAAGGAACTAGTCTACTCTCCTTACCTTCAAATATGGGATATGCTTATGAGTCCAACTTAGAGTGTCCAGAGTGGCGAGTCACAATGCACAGAACAGGAGACTTGTGATAGCAACACAGACTTTTCAAACAGTTACAGCATCTTTGTCATGCTATCAGGACATCTGGTATATAGCACTTCCAACGTTTTAAGGAGAAAAGAGCATGTATAGACAAAAACATCATATGCTTTAATGTTAAGAAATAAATGTATAAATTAGATTGGGAAGAAACAAATATGTACATTGATAAAAGTATATCAGATACTGTCTATTTTCTCTCATCAGATTAAGCAATTTCTATTCTATAAGTTTATGGATTGTTCCTTCTGTTTTTATCTATTCTGCTTTTAATGTGTTTTTTATTGTGTTTTGAGATCTTTTAATGTGCTTTTTAGTTGTACAATTTTCATTTGATTTGTCTTGATATCATCTATATCTTGGCTGGGACTTCCAAATTTTGCTGAGACTTTCTATTTTTTATTTTTCATTTGTTTCAAATGTGCTCATAGGGGCTCATTGAAGCACTTGGTGACTGCTTTAAAATTCCTGTCAGATAATTCTAACACCTATGTCAGCTCCATATTGGAATCTGTTAATTGTTTTTTTCTAATTCAGCTTGTTATGTTCCTAATTATTATTATGAGGTGATTTTTATTAAATCCTGGATTATTTGGTGTTATGTTGTAAAATTCTGATTCTGATTAATCTTCTGTTTTAGCAGGCCTCTTCTGACATTGTTCCATTGGGTGGAAATGTACATACAATTCTGGTGAAGAGATTCCTATCTCTTTGCAAGGTCCAGGTTAACTGTTAGAATTACCCAGTTTGGGATTTATGAGGTAAAAAGATTGGATAGTCATTACCATCCTGGCCAATCCATTCTTTTAAATCAAAAGTCTTTCTCTCCATCTTTTAGAATTTTCTTATGTTTGCTTTTACATTACACCCAGAATTTTCAGTTGTTTTTAGTAGGAGGATTAGGGAAAAGTGTGTCTACTCTTTTTTCAGAAGTAGAAGTCCTGTGCTAATAGACTGAAAAAATGAACAGAGCCTCAGGGAGAAGGCAATGGTACCCCACTCCAGTACTCTTGCCTGGAAAATCCCATGGATGGAGGAGCCTAGTAGGCTGCAGTCCGTGGGGTCGCTAGGAGTCGGACACGACTGAGCGACTTCACTTTCACTTTTCACTTTCATGCATTGGAGAAGGAAATGGCAACCCACTCTCTGGGGTCTCTGGGGTCTCACAGAGTCGGACACGACTGAAGCGACTTAGCAGTAGCAGTAGCAGCAAGCAAAGATCTAATATTTGTGTCCCTGGAGTCCCAGAAGGAGAAGATAAGACTTTTACTTTTTACTATCAGAAACTAGTAAAAGAAGAGCAAATTAAACTCTAAGTGAACAGAGAAAGGAAACAATAAAGATTACAGTGGAAATCAATGAAATAGAAAAGAGAAAGAGAAAAATCAATGAAACTTAAAGCTGGTTCTTTGATAAAGCTAATACTATTGGTAAACCTTAAGCAAGAATAATTATAAATAATAAAAAGATACAAATTACCAAAGTCAAAAATGTTATCACATAGATCTCAAGGCTATTAAAATGATAATAAGGGAATATTACAAATAACTTTATGCCAATATATTCAAACACTTAGATAAAATAATGATTCCTTTAAAGACATCAAAAGTTACTCAAGAAGAGACAGAAAATAAAATAATTCTACATCTATTAAGAACTTGAAATTATACTGGAAGATCTTCCACCTTTAAATCTCTAAGACTATATGGCTTTACTGGTGATTTCTTTCAAACATTTAGAGAAAAGAAACATAAAAACCCAATAAAAACTATTCTAGAAAATTTAACAGGTAGGAATTATTTCATTCTATGAGGCCAACATTGCTCAGACATGGACAGTGATACAAGAAAAGAAAGCTACATACCACTACTCCTCATGAACATAGAATTCAACACTATATATAATGGATATTTCCCCAGGAATGAAGCATTTGTTTAAAATAAAATTAATTTATGACATTATCAAACCAAAAATGAGAAGTCATTTGATCATTTCAGTGTATAAAGAAAAGTTTTTGATAAAGTCTATACATTTTGATAAAAACTCCTGGCAAAGGAGAAATGAAAACTGTCTCAACCGGATAAAGAAACTTTAACAGAAGCCTACAGCTAACATCGAATTTAATGTTAAAGAACTGAATACTTTCCCCCTGGGATCAGGAGTAAGATAAGAATGTTGACTCTCAGCACTTTCATTCGATGTTGTATTGAGGTTCGACCCACTGTGTTTAGTGCAGTAAACACACAAAAAATAACAACAAAGCATACAGACTGGAGAAGAAGTAAAATCCACAGGATTTGCAAAAAAAATAACTACTAGACCTCATATGAGTTTACTATTGTTGTATAATAGAATACAAAGTATTAACAATCAGCTGAATTTCTATATATTAGCAGTGAATAATTAGATATTAAAATAAAAATACTGTTTACAATATGACCAAAATACTTAAGTATATTCTGACAAATGATGTGAAAGGCTTGTACACTTAAAGGAACAAAACACTGCTTGAGAGAAATCGAAAATGACCTATATAAATGGAGAGATACATTGCCTTTGTAGTTCCTAACATTAAATATTAGGAGAATATCAATTCCCACAAACTTTGCCTACAGATTTGGTGCAATCCCTAAAATGGAAAACTAATGCAGACTAATTTATGTGAAAGTCACTCAGTCATGTTTCACCCTTTATGACCCCATGGACTGTAGCCTGCCAGGCTCCTCTGTCCATGGAATTCTCCAGGCAAGAATACTGGAGTGGGTAGATGTTCCCTTCTCCAGGGGATCTTTCGAACCCAGGGATTGAACCCAGGTCTCCCACATTGCAGGCAGATTCTTTGCCATGTGAGTCACCAGGAAAGCCCAAAATAATTTATAGTAAAGGAAAAATAGTTAACGATTGTTTTCAGGTAACTCATATGGTGTGGGGAGGTACAGGAATGAAGATTACAAAGGAGTATGTACAAATTTTCCAGTGGTGACAGATATATTATTTTTGATTGTGGCAATGGCTTCTCAGGTCTATAAATATGTCCAAAAGATACCACATTGCACATTTTAAATATGGCTGCCTATCGCATGTTAATTATGCCTCAAGTTAAAAAAAAACTAAACTATTTATATAGAATCACACACACACCTTGACAGTAATGAATGAATGAGGTAAAGGAACAGGCTTACAACAAATCCAGCTAGGTTGGAGTTGGCCTATCTTAAATTTAAGAAAAATACTTATTTTAAATAGCTATAATATCTTTCTAAAGCCCTAATAATGAACGAATATTACCTGATTTTTTGGTTGTTGTTGTTTTTTATTACCTTGTCTTAGAAGTCTCAGGCCTGGCATTGCAAAATATATTAATCTTTATGTTGTTTGGATTTAAATAATATTTTCAGGGAAGTTTTTTACTATTTCACTAATGAAATAATTAATATGGGTTTCTTCATATTTTAGGATATAAAAAGTTTATATATTTATCTTGGTGAAACAACTTCTATATTGATGCTGTAAAAATCAATGTTCCTTTCCACATATCCAGATAAGGAAGAAAATAAGTTCTAAGGTCTGAAAATTGTCTCACAAAAACTGTACAACATTCCCATGGGTTTCTCAGATTCATGATAAGTATCCATAAATTTCCCAGAAACATTATTATTATTTTCTATCAAGAATCCAAGTATCACGAGATTATCTGTGGTTTTTACCATACTTTTGTAAAACTTAAGCTAAAAAAAGATATATTTGCATACATTTAGAACCCAGTAAATCATGAAAAATGGCCTCACACTCAACTATGCCTATAATTTATGTAAGAAAATTCTTCCAGTATGATCATCAACCATTTTTATTGAGCATGCAACCTGTCAAAAGTGTTGCAATAGGCATGATTACAGAAACAAGTAGTTTGAACAACAGCATTCATTTATTCAACAAATATTCATTTGAGTTTCCAATGTAGAACAGGCATTTCACTAGGTACTGGGGTTAAAGGGTCAACAAGAAAGACATGATGCTGGACCTCATGCTGTTAACATTGCAATGGGAGGATATAGACTAAATAATAATTTTTGTATTAAGTATATTTCACTTAAGAATGAAATTAAAATAATCCTTTGATAAAGGTATAGGGCTTACATTTTAATTATACAGTAAAACAGTGAACATGTCATACATTCTAATTTAATGTAAAATTTAACAAGATTAGATATGTATATGTACATAGTTAATTTACAACTTCTGAAATAATACATAAAATGTTAAAAAAAAATAAGCTTTTGTGAAAACTTCATTCCAGCACTTGTTAGTCCTTTGCATAAACAATTCTTGGAGACTTCCCTTTCAGTTACAGTGAACTTGGTGATTCTGACCAACTCTCCTACTAAGTACGTTCAGAAGGTATGAAAGCCTCTGAAGAAATCTGAGACCTGATCCGATAGATAGGGAAGGATTACTGAGTTGGGATTTAGAAAAGAAAAAAAAAAAAAGTCATGGACTTGGTGGCACTTTTCCTCTGCAGGTACTTGCTGATTCCTGAGAGGGCTACTGGAGAATTTGCTGGAAGCCTCTCTTAGCTAGGGCACAGTTGTGATGTTCAGGGGTCACCGAGAAGAGTTCCCTGGTGAACTCTCCATCCTTCAGACTGAAACATCAAAGAATCTCACAACCTCCTCTCCCCACCTCTGCAAGGATAAAAGCTAGCCAGAGTAGAGAAATCCTTCCAGGAATAGTAATGTATCATCTAATCATCTTCATTTTTAAATTGGGTAAAGGTGATCCAGGGTAGCTAGTACCCAGACAACTAACAGAAACAAATAAAAACCCTCTATCAGTGAAGATAGAAACATCCTAGACCCTAACTTGCTTATGCAAATATTTTCAGATACAATATCTGGTACATATTAAAAAAAAAACACCTTGGATTATGACATAATTATGAATACATGACATCATACATTTATGCAAAACCATAGTATGTGCAACACCAAAAGTGGATTGTAACACCCCAGTCCCACAGCTTACCTAGAAAATAACAGACTCCATAGGCATTGTAGATATTAAGACAATATACGTACTTTAAAATAATTCAAGAAATAAAATATGACACTAAGAATTTTGACAAAGTAGTAGAGACTAACAAAGAAAGGACAGAGTAGATTGAAAAAGAATCAAATTCAAAGTCTAGAACTGGAAATTACAGTTATCTAAACTAAAAACTCAAAAGATATGTTTAACAGCAAATTATCCAATATGGAAATGAAAATTAGTAAACTAAAAGCTAAGGGAGAAGGATATATACAGAATGAAGCAGTTCATTCCCCCATTTCTTTCTTTTTAGTCTTTACATTTCACCATAATGTAAACTCCCTGAGTCCCAGGACCACATCTTGCTCACTGTGCTGACTGTGCTCGCTCACTGGTGCCTAATGGAATTCTTAACTCATAATGGATATTCATTAAATAATTGTTGATAAAAGAAATATTTGGTTAGAAAAATTCACTTCTATAATAACTTTCAAGGCAATACTTTAGACAGAGTGTGTCTAATTAAATACAGTCGGGTATACCGAAAAAAATTATAGGATAATTCCTGAGTAGTGAGGTAAGGGGAAAAAAGGAAATAAAATGTATCAGACTTGGGCAGGGAGGATGGTAGAGACCAGTGTTGCTATTCAAACATACTATCATTGTGAATGTATTATATCCAACATGGTGTACATATAGAAAGCTTAAGTGAAATCGCTCAGTTGTGTCCGACTCTTTGCAACTTCATGGGCTGTAGCCTACCAGGCCCCTCTGTCCATGGGATTTTCCAGGCAAGAATACTGGAGTGGGTTGCCATTTCCTTCTCCAGGAGATCGTCCTGATCCAGGGATTGAACCTGGGTCTCCGCATTGTAGGCAGATGCATTACTGTCTGAGCCACCAGGGAAGTCCATTGGCAGGTCGGTATGAGCCCCCAACAGGGTTTCTGCCATAAGCCATATGAGGTCACTGCTGAACCGCAGAGCAGGGCTCTTCACTTGCTTCACCCAGGGCGTGTCATTCATTCACACAAGCACACTGTAGAGTTAGTAAAGTACAGCAGAAAACGTGTTCACTAGGAGAACAAAGAATTAGAGCTCCAAGCATCCTTACCTTGTCCTGAAGAATCCTGGATGAGCCCAAGATGAAAGGTTGCTGCTGAACCACAAAAAGACGCCCAGATTCTTGGCCTCCAGGGGAGAAGAATTCAATCCGGGGCCAGAGACAAGGCTTGATCACTCAGAGCTTTTGTGCAATAGAGTTTTATTAAAGTATAAAATAGATAGAGAAAACTTCTGACACATACATCAGAAGGGGGCAGAAAGAGTGCCCCGGTGTACATATAAGTGATTAGAATTAGTAAGTGAATTTGGAAATGTTGCTAGATTTAAAGTCAACGCACACAAAAGTCCAAATTTACATATTTATGCTTTTTTGTTATTCAGTTGCTAAGTTGTGTCCAATCTTTTTGTGACCCCATGATCTGCAGCATGCCAGGCTCCTCTGTCCTCCACTATCTGCTGGAGTTTGCTCAAATTCATGTCCAGTGATTTGGTAATGCTATCTATGCTGCCCCCATCTCCTTCTGCCTTCAGTCTTTCCCAGCACCACGTTCTTTTCCACTGAGTTGGCTTTTTGCATCAGATGGCAAAAGCAATGGAGCTTCAGCTTCAGCATCAGTCCTTCCACTGAATATTCAGGGTTGATTTCCTTTAGGATTGACTGGTTTGATCTCCTTGCAATCAAGGGATTCTCAAAAGTCTTCTCTAGCACCACAATTCAAAAGTGTCGATTCTTTGGCACTCAGCCTTCTTTATGGTCCAACTCTCACATTTGAACATAATTACTGGAAAAACCATAGCTTTGACTATCTGAATCTTCGTCGGCAAAACGATGTCTCTGCTTTTAAATATCCTATCTTCATAGCTTCCCTTCCAAGGAGCAAGAGTCTTTTAATTTCATGGCTGTAGTCACCATCTGCAGTGGTTTTGGAGCCCAAGAAAATAAAATCTGTCACTGCCTCTGTTTGCTCCCCTTCTATTTGCTATGAAGTGATGGGACTAGATGTTATAATATTAGTTTTTTAAAATATCTTTTTTTTCAAACATTTATGCTAGAAATAAATAACTAAGGAATGGAATTTTAAAAGATACAACACTTTTAATGGCATCAAAATGTGAAACTCCTATCATAAATATGAAAATACAATGCATAGGGTACTCGACAGAAAAACATTAAAATGGAAATAAATTATATAAATTCCTGAATAGGAAGAATGTATTGGGAGTTATTATCCAACTAATATTGGGGCTTTGGATAAAGCTGAAATATTTAAGAGGGGGTGTTTTGGTATAAGGATAAATTAATGAGATAGCTCGGGAAACCCAGTTTTGTAGACATAACACTTGATTTATGACAAAGCAGATAGGAAGACAGTCGTTTTAGTAAATGGTTCTGGGATAATCAGAAATACATATGGAAAAAAGTGCAACTTGAGTCCTATTTCACAACATTCATAAGTTCAATTCCCTATTATAGATAATGTGAAAGGTTAAATGAATACATCTTATGGGACTGAGTTTCTCAACAGCAGCACTATTGCTATTTGGGCCAGATAATTCTTTGTTTGGGAAGCTGTCCTGTGCATTATGGTATGTCTAGCAGCATCCCTGGCCTCTCTGCACTGAATGCCAGTAACACTGTAAGTTATGACAACAAAAATATATCTAGACATTGACAAATGTCCCCTTGTGCTAAACTGCCTTCAGCGATGAACCACTATTCTAGGAGATAATGTCAAAAAACACTTATTATTTGGGATAAAGAACAACTTCTTAAATAGGACACAAAATGATATAACTGAAAGTAAAAACTTTTCAATTTGACTACTTTAAAATATATTTCAAAAAATTGTTCATTGAAAACATTATCAGGAGAATGAATAGACAAGCCACAGAAAGGGAGAAAGTAATAGCTGTCTAACTGGCCAGAGGCTTATAACCAGATTTTGTAAAGAATTCAATGAGAAAATGATGAAAATAATAGAAAAATGATCAAGCGACTTCACCAAATGAATATGTTAAAATGACCAAAAAAAGATATGGAATAGTGTTTGGAATCACTAGTCATGAGGGAAATGCAAGTGAATCAAGACAAAATTCTAGATCTCCAACAGAAATGGCACAATGAGAAGCCTGACCACACTGAGTGACTGGAGATACACAGCGGGAGTCAGCACACTTGAATTGTCAGGGGATGAATACTAAGCATTTTATGGTCTCTGTCAAAAGTACTTACTGAGGTATCACCTCACACCAGTCAGAATGGCCATCAACAAAAAGTCTACAAATAACAAGTGCTGGAGAGGCTGTGGAGAAAAGGGAACCCATCTACACTGTTGGGGGGAATGTAAATTGGTGCAGCCACTATGGAGAACAGTATAGAGGCTCCTCAAAAAAACTAAAAAAATAGAGTTGGCCTATAATCCATCAATCCCTCCCCTGGGCATCCAGAAAAGACACAAACTTGAATTTGAAGAGATACATGCACCCCGATGTTCATAGTAGCACTGTGTACAATAGCCAAGACATGGAAGCAAATTAAACGTCCATCCACAGATGAATGGGTAAAGAATATATGGTACACATACACAATGGAATATTACTCAGCTATAAAAAATAACAAAAAATGCCATTGCAACAATGGTCTTGGAGGGTACCAAGCTAAGTAAACTAAGTCAGAGAGAAAAAGACAAATACCACATGATATCATATATGGGATCTGAAAAAAAAAAAAAAGAGACTTATTCACAAAACAGAAATTGACTCACAAACATAGGAAACAAACTGATAGATACCAAAGGCGAAAGGGAAAGGGAGGGATAAATTAGGAGTTTGTGTTTAACAGATACACACTACTATGATAAACAACATATAAAAATAAACAACACAGACTTACTGTATAGCACAGGGAACTTTACAATATACTCAATATCTTGTAATAACCGATAATGAAAAAGAATCTGAAAAAGAATATACATATATGTACACATATGTATGTATATGGCCTTCCCTGGTGGCTCAGATGGTAAACAATTTGCCAGCAATGCAGGAGACCTGGGTTCAATCCCTGGGTGAGGAAGATCCCCTGGAGAAGGGAATGGCTACACCCCAGTATTCTCGCCTGGAAAATCCCACAGACAGAGGAGCCTGGTGGATTACAGCCCATGGGGTTGCAAAGAGTCAGACATGACTGAAGCAACTTAGCAAGCATGTGTATATATAACTAATCAATCTTGTCCAAAATTAATACAACAGTGTAAACAAACTAATTTCAAAAGGAAAATACTCTAAACTTTTACCACAAAAGCAGCCACAGACAATTGGTAAATGAACGGGCATTGTTGTGTTCCCCCCAAACTTTATTTGTAGATATCAGTGGCAGGACAGACTTGTCCAGCAAGCCACAGTTTGCGTATTTCACGTGTACAGCAACAAGGTTGGGAAGATCCCTTGGAGGAGGGCATGGCAACCCAGTCCAGGATTCTTGCCTGTAGAATCCCCATGGACAGTGAAGCCTGGTAGGCCACAGTCCATGGGGGTCTCAAAGAGTTGGACATGACTGAGTGACTAAGCCCAGCACAGCACAGTGGGCTAGGTACTTTCACATGCTCCCATATGTTCATGTATTTTTAAAATAGAAACTTTTAAAAAACAATTTCCTGAAAGTTTATGATTTCCTTTTTTTGGGGGGTGGGGGTTGGGGAGAGAGAAGGCAATATGAATATCCATGTAAAGCAGACTTGGATGATAGCAGACCCACAAGTAAGAAAGTTTCTTCCCCTACAAGGACACTGAGTATAACACACTGAGTCAAACTCACAGCATGCCAAGCAGTATTTCTCTTCTCCTATGACTATTATCAAGCCAAGTAGTAGAATCCTGCAAGTAAAAATTTTTAATGTAGTTCATTTTCCAATGTTTCCATCTTTCTATGCATTTTACTCAATACTTGGAATTACTTGTCCTATGAAAAATATGGTTTTTTACTAGTTAGCACTGATATTCTGACATGTATCCATCTCATTGGTTCTCAGCTCTGGCTGCATATTAAAATCAGTTGACAACTTAAGGAAAAAAAAAAAACTATGGCTTAAATCTAGCTTAGACTAATTAAATCAGGCTCTCTTGGGGTGTGGCCCAGGTGTTTTTGAAGTGCCCCAGAAAGATTTAACGTGTAGTAGGTTTGAGAACCACTAAGCTGTCTGATGGCCCCAATGAGAAGTGTGCGTAATTAAGTCAGAAATGTTAAATCTGCTTCAATATAGTCAGGAAGAAAAAAAAGTATGGTTTTGGTAAAAATTGGTATTTCTCACATAGTTGTTAGTTTATTAAATATGAAATGGCATTTTTCTAAAGCTTACAAATAAAAATGTCTCTCCTGAATATTTAGCATTCATACATAAAAATGGGCTTCCCTGTGGCTCAACTGGGAAAGAATGTGCCAGTGATGGATGTGGAAGACAAAAAAAAATAAAATAAAATAAAAATCCACTGACCTGTGCTAGCAGGTTCTTATTACTTTGGCCCCAGCATGCTATTTGAGTCTTGGAATCAAGATTGCCAGGAGAAATATCAATAACCTCAGATATGCAGATGACACCACCCTTATGGCAGAAAGTAAAGAGGAACTAAAAAGCCTCTTGATGAAAGTGAAAGTGGAGAATGAAAAAGTTGGCTTAAAGCTCAACATTCAGAAAACGAAGATCATGGCATCCGGTCCCATCACTTCATGGGAAATAGATGGGAAAACAGTGGAAACAGTGTCAGACTTTATTTTTTGGGGCTCCAAAATCACTGCAGATGGTGACTGCAGCCATGAAATTAAAAGACGCTTACTCCTTGGAAGGAAAGTTATGACCAACCTAGATAGCATATTTAAAAGCAGAGACATTACTTTGCCAACAAAGGTCCATCTAGTCAAGTTATGGTTTTTCCTGTGGTCATGTATGGATGTGAGAGTTGGACTGTGAAGAAGGCTGACCACCGAAGAATTGATGCTTTTGAACCGTGGTGTTGGAAAAGACTCTTGAGAGTCCCTTGGACTGCAAGGAGATCCACCCAGTCCATTCTGAAGGAGATCAGCCCTGGGATTTCTTTGGAAGGAATGATGCTAAAGCTGAAACTCCAGTACTTTGGCCACCTCATGCGAAGAGTTGACTCATTGGAAAAGACTCTGATGCTGGGAGGGATTGGGGGCAGGAGGAGAAGGGGATGACAGAGGATGACATGGCTGGATGGTGTCACTGACTCGATGGATGTGAGTTTGGGTGAACTCCGAGAGTTGGTGATGGACAGGGAGGCCTGGCGTGCTGCGATTCATGGGGTCGCAAAGAGTCGGACATGACTGACCGGCTGATCTGAAATGAACTGAACTGAACTGAATGGTCTTCACCTGCATTGTCAGGAACAGTTTTTATGAAGAGGAAACAAATACTTGTGTCTAATATTTGGCCAAAGCTGTTCTTTAAATCTGCCTTCTACTTCACTAAGGAATCCCCATCTGTAAGATGCACTTAGATAAGTGGCAAAGTTTGCCAAGACTTGCTGTGTATTTTTGGAATGCTGTATATTTTTGGTATGTTAACCTTTTTTCCCCCTAACCAATATTGCTTTATCGACCAAAACTCTTAATAATATGTCAACTGTTCCTAGTCTAGATAGGGGATGAAATTATTCTATAATGCATTTCAGTATTTTCACAACTTAAAAAAATTCTAATGGCAACTAACACTTCTCCATAAAGAAATCTAAAGGATGCCCATCGTAGAGCTAAAAATAAATCTAAAAAATTAAATTCCTCTTTTTCTATGTAGCATTTTTATCTCTGTGGGGGATGACACCATCTACTTTGTCCCTTCAGTGAGCAACTTTCTATATGACCTTTTACTCTTTATATTTCTCACATATAATTTTAATTCAATAACATCTTCTATTGGTTATTTCTTCCTTTCCATCTCTACAAATTCTTGATGATTGCTGACCTGAATTGCTGAAACATATTGCCTATCAGGGGTTCTGCTTCTAAATCTGCTGCCCTCTAATTAAGCCAAAATGACATGACTAAAATCACATTTTTCTGATTCACTATTGTATTTCATTAAAATCACTCCCCTTAAATCTCTCCACTAGTCAGCTGATACATTTCTATCAAATTTGGGTAACAAACCTTATCCAAAGCTCAGAGCATGTCATTGCATCATTTTTCTCCAGTTTCCTTCTCATTCTTCAGCTACTCTCTCTGCTTCAAAAAATATTCTTTATACCTTGGTACTATTTTCCCCTTTCTAACACTCCAGTCCAGTAGTTGCAATTTTTTTAAGTATTCCTCTTGTCTCTGCATGATGTGTACACTATATCTTACAAAGTATTGTGAGAATACAGTGTTTTGTTTAGAATGGTAAACTACCTCTAACCTATGTTTTTGTTCTAGGTCGCTCCAGTTGCATCTGACCTTATGCAACCCTATGGACCATAGCCCGCCAGACTTCTCTGTCCATGGGATTCTCCAGGCAAGAATACTGGAGTGGGTTCATTCTCCAGGGGTCTTCCTGCCCCAGGGATTGAACTTGTGTCTCTTATGCCTCCTGCATTGGCAGGCAGGTTCTTTACCACTAGCACCACCTGGGAAGGCCTAAGCTTAATAAGATAAAATCTGAGAGAGCAAAACAGTACTACCTTCTTCCTGGATGGGGAGCATGTGAAGATGTAGGTAAAGAACTTAAGAGAGGGTCATGAAATCAAACTAGAATATAAGCTCCTGAGGATCTAATGTACATATGCACATTTTTATTTGAGTGCTGTTTTGCTCATTGCTATCGCTCCAGAACACAGAAGCTTAGCTTATACTATGCTATGCTAAGTCACTTCAGTCGTATCCGACTCTGTGCGACCCCATAGACGGCAGCCCACCAGGCTCCCGGTCCCTGGGATTCTCCAGGCAAGAACACTGGAGTAGGCTGCCATCTCCTTCTCCAATGCATGAAAGTAAAAAGTGAAAGTGAAGCTGCTCAGTCGTGTCTGACTCCTAGCGACCCCATGGACTGCAGCCTAACAGGCTCCTCCGCCCATGGGAGTTTCCAAGCAAGAGTACTGGAGTGGGGTGCCATGAGGATTAAATGAGATAATACACAGAATTCTCATTGAGTGCATATAAAGGGCACATAAAACATGGTTCCTATTGTTATTATACAACTATATTTTAGAGTCACTATGAATGTGTGACAAACACTTTGCTTCAGGTAGAAATTACAAGTGCTGTTTGCTGGGGGTGGAGTGTTTGCAGTGGGGTGAGGTTTGGAGACCTGTCACCAGGTTCTACCAGTACCTGGCATTTTATTATGATTCATTACTTTATATATAATAATGAAATTCTTTTCAACTATCACTTAGTTTCATATGTGAAATTTGAGCAATGCTCTGAGTATTATGTCTGAATTTTATGAAAGAATCTGTAACTTTAGAGAAGAAAAATGACTTGCCCATACCATAGACCCAGAAAATATTACAATCAAGATTAGAAATCAAATCTTCTGATTCTAAATTTCCTATTATCCACAGTCCTATTAAAATTAATATACAAATATTGCTTAAGGGAGATTGTATATTTCCATAAAGAAATATAGTCTATAAGTGACATACTTTGGCCACCTCATGCGAAGAGTTGACTCATTGGAAAAGACTCTGATGCTGGGAGGGATTGGGGGCAGGAGGAGAAGGGGACGCCAGAGGATGAGATGGCTGGATGGCATCACTGACTCTATGGACGTGAGTCTGAGTGAACTCCAGGAGTTGTTGATGGACAGGGAGGCCTGGCGTGCTGCGATTTATAGGGTCGCAAAGAGTCAGACACGACTGAGCGACTGAACTGAACTGAATTGATAAGTGACATAAACATTTATCCCCATCAGTCATCAGTTGCTTCTCACATATTAGATCATTTTGTAACAATAATGCTAATACATGCCTTAACGTATAAATTGTGGTGCTTTATAAGTTAATTTATAGGTATGTTAATTTCATGTGCCTTAAGTATTTTCTCGGAGAAGGCAATGGCACCCCACTCCAGTACTCCTGCCTGGAAAATCCCATGGACGGAGGAGCCTGGAAGGCTGCAGTCCATGGGGTCGCTGAGGGTTGGACACAACTGAGTGACTTCACTTTCACTTTCACTTAAGTATTTTCTATTGCTCAAGTGAGTCAAACTAAACCTGGATTTCATTACTTTTAGCCCCAACAATGTTCTACTGAGTCACAGCTGTTTCTGACTTCAGGGTTTTATTTACTCATTGACAATCACACAGGGAACAAAATCCAAAAGAAAAGGGACACAAATCAAACTTTTTAGAGAAGGAGAACATACGAGTAGGAACTTAAGTGTCCAGCTAATTGACTAACCTTAGACCAGAGAACCTATTTCACATGAGATAAGACCTCTAGGCTTTCATTTAAATTCTGCTCAGTCTCTGACATTTCTGTCAGACGTAACATCTTTTAAATTGTTCTGCCCTTCAAAATTCAATAGAAGGAAGAATCGTATTCTCTCTATAATAAATATACTTTTTCTATGTGACTGGGACAAAGTCATGACATAACCAACCACAGCGAGGCTTTGCCAGTTCATCCAGCGGTGCCTGTGGCAATCAAGCACAGTCCTCAACTCCTCAGCTCAGGGCAACAACAGTATTTCTCACTATGCCTTCTGCTTACAAAGTTCTCCCTTGACTTTTCTAGGACTGAAAAATTCAATCTCTGCTTTACATATGATTTCATAACCTTACGAGTCATTTCTGGCTCATTTATTTTTCTGTGTGTACAGCTAAGAAGCAATGGGGAAACAAAAAGCATTACAAGGGCATTCATTTGTTAATTTAGCAAATACTCATCAAGTATCCACTACGTATACAGCTTTTGAGTAGGAAGGTACTAGAATCTGTAGTAACCCAACATATAGGGGGCTCAAAAAGCTTACAGTATGTGAACTGTTATTATAAGAATTCAGTTGTCCTTAATTAAGTCTAGTTATTTTAAAATTAATTTGAAATTTAAAATATATCAAAATGTATCATCCAGTTTTTAAGTGTTTTCAATACAGGGGAAAAATAAAGAAGTAAGAGTGATATTAGAAAATTAGAAAAGGAGACATAAATATCATTCATATAATAGACACACTGCCCTGAGTTCTGCCTACAAAGAAGCACAACATAAGGTTCATAGAAGGTTAATTAATTTGATGGATAAGTTGAATTGGGTGTCTGGCACCAAAGAATTGAATATATCACTTTTTACCTGGAGTTTCTATTTTCATAGAAACAACCACAGTGCTAAACAGAGATGATTACTAAATAGAGATGAATAATCAAGAGTCTGTTAAACCCTCTCACTGACTTAGGGGTGGAAGGATAGCAGAGTTGAGAACATGGCTGTTGGGAGATTCGTATATCAAAAGGTTCAAGTTTTGACCATACTGTTGTGCAGCACCCAAAGTAACTTATAAATAGACTTAGTCTTTTCATATTTTTTTTTTCTGCTCTTTGAGATTCCTTTGGGACCATTGATCGAAACTAGGAACTCTGAATACTCTAAGACAACTTGAAAAAATTATATTTAACCTTAGACTCCACAGTCACTGGGGAATTTTTACTTGATGGAGAGTTCCCTCTTTGTGTTCTGATTCTTAGATTCTTAGATTTGAAGAGGCAATAAAGCAGAAGTGATTTCAGAATGGGTTCAGAGTCTATTGCTCTGTAGAGGTATATGCTCCCAATTGTTAAAGGGCTCCTCATTCACTGAACAAATATTTATTGAGTAGCTACTCTGTGTCAGGCCCTGGTGAACAAGACAGGCAGAGTCCTGGACTTTAAAAGGTCACATCATGCCAAATTGCCATTGACAGATTAAAGAAACAAAAGGCCAAAAGGACAGAATGATTTACAGATACCTGCTAACCCCTTTTGCTCACACATATAAACACCACATCATCGGCCGACAGGTATGTTTGTGACAAGAATAATTTTCAGAACATCAACCCTCACTGCAGTCTGCATCTAACTTGGAGCTTTAACTGATACTTCTCAGTAAGCATTCATGTTTGCATTGTTTTATCCTGGATAGCAAGGCTGTGATTGCTCAATGTGGATTTACTGACCATCCACAGCTGTGCACAGCACAATACTGAGTCACTGCAATACAGTAATTTATCTCATGGAAACCAGGGCCAGAAAGTGAAAATTTCCTTCAAGTATGTTATAGCAACTATGAAGAATTTTCCATCACAGTACCCACCAGTCCCAGAAGTTTGGCTTTTTTAGCATGTTTTTCAGATGCTTCTATGTTTCTCTTTTACTAGTGCCCCACAGTAACTGCAATGGCCTTGTGCCACATGTCCTGACTTCCTAGAGTTTACCAGAATAAACCTAGGAACAGCCTAGCCCCTTTCTTCATCCATAGACCTCAATTCTGGATTTGCCGCTCTCATGCTTTCTTTGACTCTCTCATTTCCATGGATATGGCCCCTCCCAACAGTTCATAGATGGCATCTGAAATAGACAGAGAAGCATGTATCACAATCTTCTGGAGAAGGTAAAATGATATATTCACCTTCCATGCAAATTATAGGGGCAGGTGGGTCTTTCCTAATCTATTCTGTAGTGAATATTTCTAAAAGTTTTCATCTTAGAATTCTGTTCATTTAACCTTGGGATTGGGATAGAAAATATGAGGCAAGTTTCTGTCTGTATTAGAAAATTTCCATCTGCAGATGGTGTTTCTCCAATTGGAAAAGATGGAAGTCAAATCTAGTGTTCAGATAGCATCTTAAAAAATAAAAGTCAATTTTCTCCTGCTTAGCACTTTTCAGACAGAATAATGTTCCGACTGTCTTCATAGCTGGTCTTTAGCCTGTTTCCTTCAGACTGTTTGAACACTGAAACACTTGCAAATCACTTAGTAAATAACACTGTCCCAGGCTCCCTGAGTGCTGCACCACTGCCCTGGCCCCTCTTCTAAGATGTCTCCTCCCCATCCTCCTGAAGATCCTGCAACCACAATCTCACTTTTAGCACAACACAGGGCTAAGGTCTGGCATCAGTTCTGATGGGTTTGTGCTCAAGCAGTACCCATACTTATTGGTTGGCCAAAAAGGCTGTTTGGGTTTTTACATACCATCTTATGAAACCTCTCCCCACTACCCCCCACCCCCAAATACATTTTGGCCAACCCAGTACATGTTCTGAACATTAACTCTGTTTATCTCAAGTAAGAAAAATTCATTAAAATTCTCTGTTTCAGTCTTAGGTGTGAATAAGCTAGATAAGCTTATCAGATAAGCTTAGAAAGATAATTCCCCCACCCATTCTCCTCTGAGGTTCTGATATGTAAGCTTTGGAGGGAAATCACTAAAGCAAAAATCTCTGCAATGATGGTAAAGATGAACATTTTCACCTTTGGGATATCTACCAGGTATACTGAAGTTGGTCTTACATTCATCCTGTCAGGCTGACACTGTCAATATCTAAGCCTTCAAATATTTTCAGGACGTGAAGGATGGAGACCCATATGCAGCTTGCCCAGAGTCCAAGAATAACCATTCCCATGAACTCATCTGTAAGCAAAATCCACCTATGGGAGTGTACTACCCTGAGGCCAAAAGTTCAGCTCCAACAGAATCTAGATCCAGAAGGGCACAGGGGAGGAAAATGAGTACACTGCTTGACAATTACTGTCAGGTTGATCTTCCCCCTTTTTCTCACATGCCAATAAGGTTCACTGAGGCAAGAACATAGTTCACTTGGACCATGTAATTGTTTCCAACCCATAAAGAGAAGAGAGAGAGGAAGGCAGGGAAGGAGAAAGGGAGGAGGGAGAGAGAACACAAGAAGAAAAAAAAAGTGTGTGTGTGTGTGTATATATATATATGTATACATATATATGTTGGAGAAGGAAATGGCAACCCACTCCAGTATTCTTGCCTGGAGAATCCCACGGATGGAGGAGCCTGGGAGGCTACAGTCCATGGGGTCGCAAAGAGTCGGAAACGACTGAGCGACTTCACTTTTCACTTTCATATATATATATGTATATGTGTGTGTGTATATATGTGTGTGTGTATATATATATATATATATATATATATATATGATTTAATGATTTTGACAAAATGCCAAAGGGAGAAAATTCTGTAACTTATCCTTTTTTAACACTGACTTGTGAGGTGGTCTCTTTCCTCTGCATTTTATTAGGTTTAAGGGAATAAGCAAACTAATCCAAGCTGACATTGTAATGTCCCTCTACAGAAGCAACACATTTACATTTGAGTTCATTTATTTAGTAATATTTAGTAAACACCCATTAGGTACCTAGCACTATGCTTAACAAAGAAGAAACTAAATGAATATAAAATACAAAATAACAACAGCACTGCTGCAGGGAAGTTCTTTCTTAAAGAGTCTCACAAAATGGAAGAACTTTTTAAATACAAAGAAAGGAAGATCTCGGTACACAGCACAGTTGAAAAGTAGTAGAAAAGGTGGGTGAAAAAGATTTGTTTACAGTCAAATTTTGTTACTTGCAGTGGTTATGCTCTATAAAGTCACTGCAAACACAGTGAATACTGAATCATTGTTCGTACGGGAAAAACAAGGTTAGGTTCCTGTGAGCCTCTGCTTACATTTTCACTAACCATCAATACACAATCTTGTTTCTGTTTAAAATCATCTTATTCAATTATTTATTTTTGTTCATTAACATTTGAACTCAAATTCAACAGCACTATAATTCATGTCTGAAGGAAGCTCATCTAATATATGTATTTTCTCTATAAGGCACATCACAATGTACTTAGGAATACTTGTCAGCACTTCAGCACTATTTAGGGGGCATCTTAACCAGCAAAATCACCAACAAACATATCCTAATGCAGGAAAATGGGGCACTAAATAGACTGTGAAAAGGACATTTATTTACATTATGAGAAGCAAAAGACAGAACATCGTCTTGTTCAACCTCAGCTAAGAACATGTACATTTGGGAGTCAAATATTTCACTGCTCTGTATACATCCATGAATAACTATGAAAGCACATGAGTATTGATTCAACGGTTCTAAAGAAATTTTAGTGAGTGGGCAAACTTGAAAATATGGAATCTACTAATAATGAAGATCAATTGTATTATAAGGGAAACAGTCTTAACTAAAAATAACTAGAGAAATGAAGAGCACAGTTATTTTGGGAATTTGTGAAGAAGTCTATCATCTTGCTGTAGATCAGTTTTTTCAAAGTGTGGTACCTGGACCAGAAGCATCACACAACAGGAAATACCTTAGAAATGAAAATTCTTAGGTCCTACCCCAGACTGCTTCCCTGGTGGCTCAGAGGTTAAAGCGTCTGCCTGCAATGCGGGAAACCTGGGTTTGATCCCTGGGTTGGGAAGATCCCCTGGAGAAGAAAATGGCAACCCGCTCCAGTATTCTTGCCTGGAGAATCCCATGGACAGAGGAGCCTGGTGGGCTACAGTCCACGGGGTCGCAAAGAGTTGGACACGACTGAGCGACTTCACTTTCACCCCAGACTGCTAAGTCAAAGTCTCTAGAGAAGAGCCTCAGCAGTGTGTGTTCTAATAGGGTTTTCAGGTGAGTATGACCATTATGGACAGTTCTAGCTGAGGACTAATAATGGAAATAAGAGCAGGTAAAAAAGTGGAAGTGAAAATGTTAGTCACTCAATCACGTCTGACTCTTTGCGACCTCCATGGACTGTTGCTTGCCAGGCTCCTCTGTCCATGGAATTCTCCAGGCAAGAATACTGGGGTGGGTATCCATTCTCTTCTCCAGGGGATCTTTCTGACCCAGTGATCAAACCCTTGTCTCCTGCATTGCAGGCAGATCCTTTACCATCTGAGCCACCAGGGAAGCCCAACAGCAGGTAGGTGGGGTATAATAAAATTTGTCAGTGTTCTGATAAAAAGTCAAGAAAACTGGGCTTTATCCAATAATAATAAGAGGGTGAGTAGTTTGGGGTTTTGCTTTAGAGAAGGAAAATAGGTGTGCAAAATTGATAATTAAGGTTTCAAAAAACTAGAAGTAATCTAGATCTAGAGTAATGACCTCAAGCAGGATCTCTCAACACTGGCCCTGTGATGTCTTGTTTTTGAGTTGTTAGGGGCTTTTCTGCACATAATGAAGTATTTAGTAGCACCCTAGAACCCCTCACCCACTAGATATTAGTAGTGTCTCCCCTCAATACGACAGCCAAAAATGTCTCCAACATTACCAAATGTCCTTGAGAGGCAAAAGTGCCCCTGTTTGAGAGCTACTGATTTAGAGGTGCTCTTTTATTTGTATATTAATTTATTCAACTTAATTCAGCTAGTATTTATTAATCACCAATTAGGTCTTAAACTGGGCTTAGGTCAGAGATGCAGAGGTAAAGCCCAGTTTATTTGGACTCTTTTCTAAAGTCTTAAAATTTAGAAACTAATTAACCGGTCTTTAAAAGGTGAGAAATAAATGTTCTTATTCCAATTTTATATGGATTAAGCTATCAACCTATAGATTTAGTCGTTGGCACTCTGGATGTGAGAAAAATCCAATTTTGATACCACAGGGCTGTCCACAAATGTTAGACTAGAACTTTGTTGTTGATATAGTTTGTTTTTTGTGGAGTCTATTTTGTGATTTCAAGCTTCACTGAATGCTTGCCATTACTGAACACAATGCAATGGGTAAACAGGAGGAGAAGTAATCAGCCAGACACCAGCACACTCCAAGTCTTTGGGTCTGATGCCTTGTTTAAATGACTAGGGGTTGGTGCTATCCATTCTGAAGTACAAGAATCACAGTGACTGAAAAATTTAATTAGACCCAAACTTCATTTTATAGAATAGTGAGGACCCTGAAGAACTGACTCATTAGAATAAGACCCTGATGCTGGGAAAGATTGAAGGCAGGAGGAGAAGGAGACGGCAGAGGATGAGATGGTTGGATGGCATAACCAACTCAATGGACATGAGTTTGAGTAAACTCTGGGAGTTTTCGATGGACAGGGAGGCCTGGCATGCTGCGGTCCATGGGATTGCAAAGAGTCAGACATGACTGAGGGACTGAACTGAACTGAGGACCCTGAAAGACAGCACTGCTTGCTTATGGTATCTCTACTGTGAAACTGGAGTTTGAAAATTGTGTATGTATGCATGCATGCATGCATGTGTACACACATACACATATAGTTTACATATATACACACATATATTTTATATGTGTGTATATATATATTTGAGATATATGTGTATATATATATATCTCAAAGGAAGTTTTTAGCAAGAGCTCCATAAATATAGAGCACATATATGCAAAACAGTAGTTGCTAGGAAATCTTGATCTGTAGATGCTATAAACATATAATTTTTGATCCAAACCAGGTCATTTTTGTAGTGAAGTATAGTATTAACAGAATAACAAGGGAAGGTGAAGACTGATCTGGGCAAGCAAGGATTTATGACCACTTTAGCTACAGAGAATTAAAAAGTCAACCCTGTAGTTTGGGGAGATATTGATTCCGTGCGTCCAGCCAAGACCCTGAGAATCCTCATATTCAAGAAGATCTAGGATTGGCATAATCCTGCATGGCGGAGACTGAGACTGGCTGCTTGGGTACAGAGCAACATTAGAGGGAAGAAGCCTTCCAGCAGGTCACTACACTGCCTCAAGGAATTGGGGGAAGGCTGTCAGTGGCTCAGGGCCTCCTATTCCTGCTTTCACAGCTTCTCAAAGTGCCTGGTCCATCTGATGTGCTCAGCCCTGCTGGTGGCCTTGTCCTATAGCCAGCCTTTAAAAAATGCCCAGCGGACACTTTCACACCTTGTAACTGGCAGCAGGAGTATATATTTGGGTGTGGAGCCTTTTCCACTTGTGACAGAAGTGTCACTTGGCCAGATATTTGACACCACGATCTTATTTTATACAGAAATTATTTCCTTTGGATGCTATCTTTACAATTTCAGGGATGTTATTTTTAAACAGTCAGCAAAAGTCAAATTAATGTCTTGGTCATTCAGTAACATCAATGGTTTATAGTCAGAAATCAAGTTAAAAGGAGCTTAAAAAGTGAGTAAAGGAGTCAAACCACTTTAAGGAACTATGTATCATAAGCAAATGGTGCCCTCATTCATCTCAGTAAATTTTGTGATTAAAATGGACTATTGATTGTACCTGATAGAGAGGCGCATAATTTAATCAAGTGAGATAAAATTAGCAATACAATCTTATATAGTCTTACACAGCACCATTTATTGTTGGTGAAGATGATCCAGAATCACTGTGCAATATTTGAATATGTCTCTAATGTAATACAATGTGAATACTTCTTAATGCCCTGCTCAGGTCAGCTTTTTTAGGTTGCTGCTGTGGTATACTTAGTTTTTCATTTACTCAATTGAAATATATCGACTGCCCATGGCATGCAAGGTGATAAGGTTACACCAGTGCACAGGTTTATAGTTGAGCAAGTTCACTACTCCATGAATTTTAGTTTCTATGTCTGGGGAGACGCATATTATATATATAGATAATTTCAGAGAATAAGTGCTGTGAAGAAAACTCATTGGGATAAAAGTATTTCTATTACATCCTCAGAGAATAGTTAATACTGATATTTTGTGTTTATTGAATATTCTTACTGTATGAGCCCATAACTAAGAACTGCATGTGTGTGTGGCTCAGTCATATCCTACTCTTTATGACCCCATGGACTATCGCCCTGCCAGGCTCCCCTGTCCATGGAATTCTCCAGGGAAGAATACTGGAGTGGGTTGCCATTCCCTTCTCCCATTTCACTCCTAGATTTACATCACCTTTCTGAAATTAGTATGATGAATATTTTTATTTTACTAATGGAGAGACTAGAGTCAGAGAAATAGAATTACCTAAGGTCAGTCAGATATTAAGGAGAAGGGCCACACTTTAAGCTTCCCAGATGGTGCAGTTAGTAAAGAATCCACCTGCCAATGTAGGAGACATAAAAGATGTGAGTTCAACACCTGGGTAGGGAAGATCCCCTGGAGAAGGAAATGGCAACCCACTCCAGTATTCTCACCTGGTAAATCCCATGGACAGAGGAGCCTGGCAGGCTGCAGTCCATGGGGTCTGCGAAGAGTTGGACAGGACTGAACACGTGCACAGATGTCCACAATTTAAAGCCTTGGAAAAGTGGGGGGTGGGAGGGAGGTTCCAGAGGGAGGGGATATATGTATACATAAGACTAATTCACTTTGCTGAACAGCAGAAACGAACACAACATTGTAAAACAACTATATTCCAATACACATAAATAAATAAATGACCAACTAAAGAAAAAAAAAAGTCAGCTGCTAGTCCAAGATTCTCATGCAAGTCCATGCATAGAAGATAGAGTGATGTCAACAAAATGATGGAGAGAGAGAGAGAAATATATGATAAGTGCACAAGTGGAGAGGAGTGGACACACCGAGGAAAGAATCAGAATAACTCTCCTGGAAACTGACACTGCAGGCAGGTGAGCAGAGTTTAGCCAAGAGAGGTAAGGATGAAGGGGCCCTGAAGACAGAGGGAACAGCACGTGCATGGTGACAGAGGATGCTCATGCCTCCAGTGAGACAGGGATGTGAGCTCAAGGAGCTGCGGGAGGTAGGGAAGGATGGGGAGGGATAAAAGTAGAGACAGGCAGAGATCAAGCTATGGAGGGCCTGCGTGCCATGCTGGAGAGTTTGGCTTTATTCTTTAGCTAACTGGGAGCCACTGAAGTGTTTCAAGCAGGTAAATGACCTTATCTGATTTGCCCTTTTAGAAAGATCACTCTTTTTGCCAGAGTCCAATGTGCATTGGAGAGAGTGAGGCAAGAAGCCAGAAAAGACGGTCTGGGAAAGTTGATCTCTGGGGCAGTCAAGAGGTCATGATTTACGTCAGCCAGCAAATGTGGGGATGGATGTCATATCTAGAAATGATGTGAAGAAGGCAAAATTCACATGACTTGGGGGAGAAGTCATGGTGGATTACTCAGTTTCTGGCTCAAATGGTGACACTACTGGGGGAACAGCAGAATTGGGTGGTGAAGATGAGACAAACTGCTCACTGCTGGACTTCAGTTTCCTCATCAGTAAAAGGAGAAAAAATCATTTTTACCTCATTAACTGTGATGAGGGCTAATGAATTGTAAAATATCTAAGCCATTTAGGATATTTCTGGGCACATGCCGGAAAACCATTCACTAAATCAATATCATGAGCAACAGATTTAACATAATTTTGTTGCCTGCTTTTTTCTCCTCTCACAATGATGAAAGTTATTGCCCCAAATAAACTCTAGTTGGCAATGCAAATTTAAGCAAAGAAACGCAAAACCTGTAACAGGAAGTAAGCGTTGCTCTCATTATACAGCAAGTTGTGGTCTCTTTAGTCATGCATGGATGTGAGAGTTGGACCATAAGAAGGGCTGAGCGCGAAAGAATTGATGCTTTCAGACTGTGGTGCCGGAGAAGACTCTTGAGAGTCTCTTGGACAGCAAGGAGATCAAACCAGTCAATCCTAAAGGAAATCTACCCTGAATACTCATTGGAAAGACTGATGCTGAAGCTCTGATTTGTTCGCTGCCTATTGTGAAGAGCCAACTGATCGGAAAAGAGCCTGATGCTGGGAAAGACTGAAGGCAAAAGGAGAAGAAGTTGGCAGAGAATGAAATGGTTGGTTAATATCACCAACTCAATGGACATGAACTTGGGCAAATTCCGGGAGATACTGAGGAACAGGGAGGCCTGGCGTGCTGCAGTGCATGGAGTCGCAAAGAGTAGGATGTAACTTAGCTACTGAACAACAACAATAGATATTAAGGCATTATTTATTTACTCTGTTTGTGGGGTGTAGTTGAAGACAGAGAAACCCCATAACTCCAGAAAACTGCCTGCTTGATATTCTCTGATACTAGCAATGAGCTTCTGACAGAGAATCTTATGACTTGAACTACCTCAATATTGTGTTGCTTGAGCAGATTTGAAAAGACCTATCAGGGCATATTCTCAAGATAAATCTTCCAAGCTATGAGCACATTATCCAGAACTGTACCAGAATGGGGCTGGCCCTTCACACAGCAGAGTTTTAGCCCACATTCGTTTCAATTTGGCTAGGTGCCTGTCTGCTGATGATTTCAGTTACAACTGATAGAAAGAGAAAAGTTAGAAGACGAATAAAATATAGATTGCCCATAAATTAATTTTTCCTTTTTTTCCTCTTACAGAGGAAGCATCCATCAAGGATATAAACAATATAAACTGCACTTTCTTCTTCTCACAGCCAGGAGTCTTTTAAATAATATATTGATTGCATATAGGATTACAGTAAAGCATTTGTCTTATACCTTTTATATGAATGCAAAAAGAATTAAGTAGCTGCTGCTGCTGCTGCTGCGTCGCTTCAGTCGTGTCCGACTCTGTGCGACCCCAGAGAAGGCAGCTCACCAGGCTCCCCCGTCCCTGGGATTCTCCAGGCAAGAACACTGTAGTGAGTTACCATTTCCTTCTCCAATGCGTGAAAGTGAAGTCGCTCAGTCGTGTCCGACTCTTCGTGACCCCATGGACTGCAGCCTACCAGGCTCCTCCGCCCATGGGATTTTTCAGGCACAAGTACTGGAGTGGGTTGCCATTGCCTTCTCCAATTAAGTAGCTGCGTTGCCTCAATCATAAATCTGACAAGGAAATGCTGTTCCTAAAAACTGTCTACAGTCTAAGACACCTTTGAAGGTAAATGCACCATTTTAACGCCACTGTTTATTACTGTAAATAAAGTGACCAATTAATTTGTTGTGTTTGAAAACAAAGAAGACATAATGTTCATTACCTTACAGTTAGGGGATAAGCACAAAATATGTGTGTTCATACTAAAGCACTGAGAAGCTTAGCATAGAATAATGGAAATGGTAAAGGACACAAATACTCATGTCTGACTTAAAAATAACATTTACAAATGAAGATTCCTGACCAAAATTAAGTGGAAATTAAATTATTGTTTTGTCACTAAAGAACACAAGCATTTAGCATTTTTTAAAGTTATCAAGACTTTTTCTATCTGATTGATTTTTATTATTCAGCAAGCATCAACCTATTCTCCTTAATGGTAGACATGAAGCTATTCAAGTCTGCATCAACCTGCTGATACAGAAAAGTTCAGTTAAACGCAGCTGTGAGGCAAGGATCCCAGGAGTACGCAAAGGTATGCTTTAGTTAGAATACAGTTAAGTGATGTAACGCACAGACCTTACGAGTTTATTTCTTGTACCTTTAATATTTCCTGATCTGCAGGTGGGTTTCTTCCACAACAGAGGTTCTCAATTGTTTAGTTTTTATCTGAAGACTTGTTTAGACTCCTTTCCCAAACAAAAATTTGGTCAGGAGAGTGACACTGTTTTCCATGTTTGTGACTCTCTTTAATGTCTGGCTTCATAGAAGACAGCTGGACTTCATATGTGTTTTTACATTTAATCTTTTGTGACATATTGCTTTGGTTGTAATTCTCTTAAAAGAACATAGTCTCACAATGAAATGCACTAAACAAAGGGAAGCGCAATTTCACAGCCCTTTCAGATGTTTGTGAATATTTCAAATAAAAGTGGATATTCTTCTTGATACTATATCCAAACTTGACAAGGGTCGTTTTCTAAAGTTTAGTTGCATTGTGGAATCTGGACCATATTAATGATCATTCATACTTTTTTGTATTAAAATGCATCAGCATGTCTTACACCTTGAATGGATCTTTTACCCCTATATCTGTAACATCATGTGTGGGTCACTTGAAAATTACTGGTTTGCTGACTTATATGGATCTCCCAAATGTTAAATTACATAATTATACAATATCAAAAAGTCACATTCACTAACATCACTTATATTTACTTCAGTGTTACTGTGAAAATAATTTTTAGTTCACAGACCTCTTGATAGGGTCTCTGAAACCCCCAAATGATACTTAATGCACCACTGTCCCATATAGTGATTCAAAGAACCAGGATCCTAGCTTGGGGCTTCACTATTCTTGCAAAAAGCTCATCATTTTGTCCACACTCAGACAGTAGAAGAAAGGAGGTAGATACCATATTTCTTTCTTTTTTTTTAATTAATTAATTAATTTATTTTAATTGGAGGAAAATTCTGAAAGAGATGGGAATACCAGACCACCTGATCTGCCTCTTGAGAAACCTATATGCAGGTTAGGAAGCAACAATTAGAACTGGACATGGAACAACAGACTGGTTCCAAATAGGAAAAGGAGTACGTCAAGGCTATATATTGTCATCCTGCTTATTTAACTTCTTTGCAGAGTACATCATGAGAAACGCTGGGCTGGAAGAAGCACAGGCTGGAATCAAGATTGCCGGGAGAAATATCAATAACCTCAGATACGCAGATGATACCACCCTTATGGCAGAAAGTGAAGAGGAACTAAAAAGCTTCTTGATGAAAGTGAAAGTGGAGAGTGAAAAAGTTGGCTTCAAGCTCAACATTCAGAAAACCAAGATCATAGCATCTGGTCCCATCACTTCATGGCAAATAGATGGGGAAACAGTGGAAACAGTGTCAGACTTTATTATTTTGGGCTCCAAAATCACTGCAGATGGTGATTGCAGCCATGAAATTAAAAGACGCTTACTCCTTGGAAGGAAAGTTATGACCAACTTAGCATATTCAAAAGCAGAGACATTACTTTGCCAACAAAGGTCCGTCTAGTCAAGGCTATGGTTTTTCCTGTGGTCATGTATGCATGTGAGAGTTGGACTGTGAAGAAAGCTGAGTGCTGAAGAATTGATGCTTTTGAACTGTGGTGTTGGAGAAGACTCTTGAGAGTCCCTTGGACTGCAAGGAGATCCAACCAGTCCATTCTTAAGGAGATCAGCCCTGGGATTTCATTGGAAGGAATGATGCTAAAGCTGAAACTCCAGTACTTTGGCCACCTCATGGGAAGAGTGGACTCACTGGAAAAGACTCTGATGCTGGGAGGGATTGGGGGAAGGAGGAAAAGGGCACGACAGAGGATGAGATGGCTGGATGGCATCACCGACTCAATGGATGTGAGTCTGAGTTAACTCCGGGAGATGGTGATGGACAGGGAGGCCTGGCGTGCTGCGATTCATGGGGTCGCAAAGAGTCAGACACGACTGAGCGACTGAACTGAACTGAACTGGAGGCTAATTACTTTACAATATTGTGGTGGGTTTTGACATACACTGACATGAATCAGCCATGGGTGTACATGTGTTCCCCATCCTGAACCCTCCTCCCACCTCCCTCCCCATCCTATCCCTCAGGGTTGTCCCAGTGCATGAGTTTTGCGTACCCTGTTTCAGCATAATTGATTCTTTAAAAAAAAGTTCACTTCCATGAAATAACACACATTATTTCTGCTTGTATTGCATTAGTATAAACTATTTATACAGTCCCATGTATATGTAAGGAAGGGGGACAGGAAATGTAGCCCCTGGGGAATATATCATCATCTGGTTGAAAGTGCTCTCATATTATAGCTATAAATATGTTGGATGGTGGTGGTGGTGGTGGTGTAGTCACTCAGTCATGTCTGACTCTTGCAACCCTATGGACTGTAGCCCACCAGGCTCCTCTGTCCATGAGATTTCTCAAACAATAATACTGGAGTGGGTTGCCATTTCCTTATCTGGGGGATCTTCTAGGCCCAGGGATCAAATCTGTGTTTCCTGCATTGGCAGGCAGGTTCTTTACCACTGAGCCACAGAGAAACCCTGAACACAGAGTAGGAAGGTCCTCAAAGAGGAGACCAAGCTTTATATCTGCTGCATCACTGAGCCACTGGGACACAGGAGGCTGCAGCAGCTGCACCTGGATTCTGTTCATCCTTATATTAATGTCCCAACAATGCAGCAGATTTCTCAGGGGTTCTTTCTTACAACTTTGTTAGAAAAGTAGTAATTGTAAGTAGTAAAAATATATTTTAAAAAGTTTCAAAAGATATATAAATTGAAGATCAAAAATTTCTCTTCTCTCCAGTAAACTCATCTTCCACTCTTCCTCTTGGTAAGCTTAGTGGAAACTGGGGCATTTTTCTCCTCGAATTTTTTTTTTTTTTCTTTAAAACTTAAGAAGTCGGGTTAACAGAAAAATTACTGTAATAGGGGACATTTGGATTTTACAAGATAATGGGGCAACAACAATATTTCACAAAGATAAGCCAGGTTCCTTTCATAATGAGTTTCCTGATGTGCAAATGATATTGTAGCTCTAACACTGGATTTCCTGATGACTTTTTCAAAAAGACATCTGATATGCTTTCTTCTCTTAGAAGTCTTTTCTCATGATAGAAATCATAATCAAGTACAGTACTGATTCTACAATCAGAGCTAAGCTTCTATACTCCTAGATTTCTCCCAAGGCTACAAGTAATATCCTTCCTTTTCCCTACATTGAACTGCTGTGGCATAATCTTTACTGCGTATAAAACCCGTACAAGTTAGAATTCAATCATAAAACAAGAAAGCACTTTAAGATTTTTGGAAACTGAATTTATGAAGCAGGGACTTGGTCACATACATGATGACAGAAAGGAGAAGTTGAATGGCGAATACTGAAGAAAAGCAAAACTAGCAGCAGCAGCAGCAAACTACCCCCAATCTTAGGGTGGAGATGGAGAAGCCAGGCAGTACTGATGGGGTCCTGACTGGGAGCCCTTGTTAGAACCTAGATCTGCAGCAAATACGATCAGTAGGACATGGAGGAGATGTGGTCATGGCTGGGATCTCTGGCACTCAGGAAGAGGAAAAGAAATACCTGGATTCTTATTTCTTTTTGCCTATTTTCCAGCAATCTTAAGAGTGCTGTTTAATTACTAAGTCACATCCGACTCTTTCGCAACCCCATGGACTGCAGCCCACCTGGCTCCTCTGTCCTTGAGATTTTCCAGACAAGAATACTGGAGTTGGTTTCCCTTTCCTTCTCCAGGGGACCTTCCTGACCAGGGTTTGAACCCACATCTCCTGCATTGCCAGGCAGATTCTTTACCACTGAGCCAGCAGGGAAGCCTTCATCTTAAGAGTACTATTGGCTTAACTTAGAGAGAAGACAGATAACATGGAGCCTGAAAGGGTCAGCTCTCTTGATGTTCAGAGCAGAGCACTAATATGCCAAGGTCCTATTCCTAGATCCCAGAGATACAATGACAGGAGACCTGGCAGGGAAGACCAGCGTGAGTCCAGCCAATGCCCAGTGATCAGAGAAGGGCACAGGGACATTACATAAAATCCTATGATGCTGGAGAGAGAGAACACGGAGTAAAACAGGGAGAAAAAAGGAAGGGGAGGGGAAGAAGATCTGAATGTCAAAGGTGAAGAGATCTATACCTCCTGAGTCCAGCCTCCACTAGCCAAAAAAAGGATGTTTGATAAATGCTATATTGTTTGGCCTATTGAAGCATCAGGAATTTCTACTAGGTGCAACTTCCGCAGTGGCTCAGATGGTTAAGAATCTGCCTGCAATGCTGGAGACCTGGGTTCAATCCCTGGATTGAGAAGATACCCTGGAGAAGGAAATGGCAAGCCACTCCAGGATCCGTGCCTTGAGAATTGAATGGACAGAGGAGCCTGGTGGGTTACAGTCCATGGGGTCACAAAGAGTCGGAAACAACTGAGCAACTAACAGTTTCACAACTGAGATACTGCTTTCCCTGTAGAATCTGCGTGTCTACTCCAGCATCATGCTGGGAGCTAGATCAGAGGCTTCAGCTTTCCCATTACACCCCAGAATTGGCCTTGATGGGGGTGGGGATGTAACCCTTCTAGATCGGGTAAAGCATTTCTGCTCTGCAGCTTGTGAGAAGTCAGAGTTGACTCATCTGTAGCCCGGTTCACTCAGGGTTTCACATTTTCCAGGAAAGGACTTTCCAAGCCCTTTTAGTCCTATGAGGCAGCCTTACCTCCCCACCCCTGGTTGGACAAGCATGACGGCCTTGTTTTTAACTGAACGGAACTCCAATCCCCTGGGCTGCGCAGCTGCCTGACTACTTGCATCTCCACCATTGAGGAAGATGTCTGTGCTGGTGCAAGCAGCTTCAGTTATGAACTAAAAAATGATCCTGATGTGCCTGGCCAGTGTGGCTGGGTGCCTTTAGAGAGTATACCTTACAGTGATTGGTGGTGTCCAAAAGAATTAAAAATTTCATTTGCCTCTGGGATTCAGATCATTCAGATCCCTGAGTAGCTGACAAGTGTGGCAGGGTTTAGCTAAGCCTAGGTCTTCTCTCTTGAGATTCCAAATGGCATCAAGATGCCAGATACATAAAAGAAAAGAGACTGGAGTCTTGTGAAAAGAGATATGAGTCTTTCCCTGAACTTCAGTGAGGTCCTGAAATCATTTCTATCTTGTACACGCTTGTCATTATACTCATCATATATCATTACAATTACATTTTAATTACTCATCTTCTCAGCTAGACTTTAGAAAATACGAGCTGATGACCTGAGTCTCACTTGCCCACTGCCCTTACCTTTGGGTCTAGGGCACATAATTGATGCTCACAATATTTGTTGAAAAACAGGAAGGATTCTCAAGAAGGAAGAAAGGAAGGATTTTAATGATTGAATATTGATAAATGGCAAGATCTGAAGATTTTCAAAATATTGTTTCAAAGTATCTAATTTCAAAGACTGAACTGACATTGAATGAAATCTGTTTTCAGTAATACTATATTTCTTCCATCTGTAAGACTTGACATTAAATTTCTTGCTAAAGCACCATTTTGCTGGCTACATAGATCAGGAAAGCTCATTTGTAATCCAAAATCCATATTAAATGAATGATATATTATAATGCTGTTTAGCAACCATCCATCAACAGCACTGACAACACCCAAGTTCCTTCACAGAGAACAATTTGTCGATCAAGAAGTTAATTTGTAGGGAAGCATGGTCAACTTTAACCAATAGATCCATTTTAAGGGCAACATGTCTTCTTTTACAAATTAGAACACCTCTAGATAAAAACAAACATCATTAATAGCATAGATTTTTATGTCATTTTGCCATGAAAGACTAAAAATCAAAGTAAGATAAATTATACTTAACAATGTTAGAAAAATAACTTAAAATAAAAAAAGCATGGTTCTAAGAAGCATCTCATTAATTGCCTGGTATTGCCTTGGAAAGGTTGGAGTTGGTTTTGAGGAAGGGTTTTAAATGTGGTGTAAATTTAAACAAAGGCACTGATCTAAGAACATTTATACCTGTCATGTTCTCTGATTTAATAAAGAGAGAAAACTTAAATTTGAAAATATGGAGCAAATTAAATATGTTTTGAGGAAATATGTAGTGCATACATTCAGGACTAATTCTTGTGAGAAGATATTTAATATTTAAATGTACTAAATTAGCATTTCCCCCCTCCTTTTTTAAATATAAAAATATTTTGAATTATTCAAACCAGAAGATAAACAATAGTTCAAAAACAACTTATGTTCTTTACTGTAAAAGTTGTTGACTCAAGTGTATTTACAATAATCTCACCGAGAAACCATTTTCCAAATCGCATTTAATCACACTTGGATAAACAGAAACCATTTTGTATGGCTTTGCATGTGTGCATGTGGCTAAATGGAAGTGGATATGGCATATGATTTGTCATTTAGCAGGGCCAATTTTAGTCAGAGTTGTGAATTTGTAACTTTTTTCTTTTAAAGTAGCATTATGTCTCTAACTAGGGGTCCCTGAAATCTCAGTTCCTCTACAGGTTCCTCCCTACATAAACACTTCAAATCACAAAAATGTTTGTTTGTTCCTATGCCCTTCTCTGCTACCTACAATCAGAATCTTCTCTTACACTCTACATTCATACTGCAGTATAGGCTATGCACAGGCAGCCTCAGATATGTCATTCAGGGGTCTATATCTGAACTGAAAGCAAAGGCTTAACCTAGAGATTAACCTCTAGATAAAATGTAAGTCAGTCACAGGTTAGAGTTTTTGAGTCATCAGGTTCTTGATGAAGGTCTACCAGTCATATTCTGTGAAAAGAGGTGTTTACTCTGACCAGAAATTTCTCTGCTTCTTCATTTAGAAAATGTCTTTTTCTTAGAGAAGATGATGGTTATCAACCACATCTTCTCATGAACTGATACAAGCTAAAAGAACATATCATTACTCTGTATGAATGAGGAGTAACTTTTCCAATTTTCATCTTTTCTTCCTCAGTATTTTTTCTGGCTTGATTCTTCCTCTGCTATGTAGTAGAGTCTGTGCTGATACTTTTTGGTTAGTTACCGTTACCTAAATGAAATGAAATCTTTAGATATGAGCAAAAGTAGATCTCAAAGTAGATCTCTACATAGTTTAGTTTATTAAAATGCTACTGCTTCACTAGTTCATGTTAATGAACTATTCATTTAATTAATCCCTATAATTAATTCACTTGTTAACCTGTTTATGTAACAAATATATAAGGAGTTACCTACAGGCACTATTCTCAGTGCTTAGAACATTCGGGTGTCACAGGAGTCAACAAATAAATGTAAGAAATAATGCCAGGGTATGATAGTGCTGGGCTTTCCAAGTGGCTCAGTGATAAAGAATCTGCCTGCAATGCAGGAGCCACAGGAGATGCGAGTTTAATCCCTGGGTCAGGAAGATCCCCTGGAGGAGGGCACAGCAACCCACTTCAGTATTCTTGCCTGGAGAATCTCATGGACAGAGGAAACTGGTGGGCTACCGTCCATAGGGTCACAAAGAGTTGGACACGACCAAAGCAACTTAGCATGCACGCATGCATGGCAAGTGCTATGACTCGAAGACAGGGAACTGTGTGAGAAATGGAGGAGTCATTTTAGGCAAAATAGTTTAAGATCTTTTGGAAGAAGTGGCCTTTAACTGGAGGCCTGTGAAGAGAAGGAGCTGTGGGCCATGAGAAAGTCTGAGGAACAAGGCTCTGGGCAGAGGAAATACAATGGAATAAGGAACTGAGACAAAAATATTCCTGGAGGGTTGAGGAACAGGAGAAGGGAGCAGGCTGGAGAAGAGGCTGTAGGGTACACAGAAGCAGGAAGGACCCAGCAGAAGTCTTTTCAGAGGATGCCTTGCACGTCATTGTGTTAAATGCTTTCCTACAGAATATCTGTATTATTATAGCTTTAGAATTATTATTTCTCTGATTTTGAGAAGACGGTAAAATAAGCTACATATAAGTAATTCATAACATTAAAATATTCTCTTAGTGTTGGATATTTAGGTTGTTATCAGATATTTTCCATATATATATATATATATATTCTCTATATATATTTTCCCTGTATATGTATTTCCATATATATATTTTCCCATATATATGTGTGTGTACATATATATATATATAAAATGCATCTTTGCACATAACATTTTGTCCCAATTTCTAATTTGTATCTATGTCAGGACACTTTAAATTTGTTGTTTAATTACTAGTAACTTGTTTACAAACAAACATGACTTAAAATCTCAGATGCAAAGAATGAACACAGAAAATTGATGCTAAAAAAGCTTATTCAGTAACTAGTCAGTTCTCTGAGTCTCATTTGCTTAATTGGTGCAAAAGAGCACAGTGTTAAATCAGTAACCGTTACAGGCAGATGGGTGTTGGCTTACAGCACTGCTGTTAAACCTTAACTAGCAGGCATCTATGAGTTCTGTAGGTCATCAGTAACCCTTTTCACCCATGCTGATGGCTCAGCATATGTTTCACTATTATTAGAAAATCAATGGTAAGTCCATTTTCCTGGGTCACTCCATTCATATACATTTTCCCCTTTTTTCTAAAAACCTGACTCCTTACCCCTTTACTAATCAAATTGATGACTCATGGCTCTTATTTTACTGAAGCATACTGAAGCAATTAAAAGAGAATTTATTGTCTCATCCCAAATCTACCCGATTGCCTACATGTATACCTGTCAGCTAACATTTTCGCCTTGCAGTGGATGCATTATCCCTGTTCTGTGTAAGGTCAAACCCTTCACTTCAGCACTGGATCGCGTCTTCTCTCAGCTGCTGAAGAACTTAGGATAGTTCTTACACCAATGACTTTCTCCCTATCAGTAGACTGTTTCCATTGGCATACAAATATGCTTCAACATCTGTACTCACCAAAACATATAGACACAAACAAACCCCTAGCCTACCCTGCTTCTTTGGCTGTAGCTCTATTTCTCTGCTTCTCATAGCAACAGTCCTTGAAGTAGTTGCTTTACTGTCTTTGATTCCTCCCTTCACATCCTTTAATAAAGCTTTCTTTACTATTTGTCCACCAAAATCACTGTATGCAAAGTCAAGAGTAGCTTCCATTTTTCCATATTTCTTATTCAGTTTTCAATCCTCATTCTTATCACAATTTGTCTTCCCTCCATCTTGTTTTTTTTTTAACCTAACCTCTAGGACACGAAAGTCTCCTGACTTCTTACTACACAGTCCATTTCCCCTTGGTCTCTTTTTCTGGATCCTTCTCTGCTGGAGCTATGAAGTTTAAAGCCCTGAAGTACACTCTTTAAGTGTTTAGCTCTCTTCTTTTCTCTATGTCTTTTTTAAGAGATTTCATTCTTTCATGTGCCTTAAACATTCATTTATATACTGATGACTCAAATTTATGTCTATGATTCAGTACGTCTTTTGAGTACAAGACTCACATCTGACTGTTTACTTAGGACATCTAATGGCAAGTTCTGATATAATGTGGACAAAATAGAGTAACTGGTTCTGCAAATATTCTTCCTCCTTTCCTATCTGTCCTCTGTCTGCTCCCAGTTCAATAAATGGAAATACCAAAATTTCCAAATGGCTCAGACTACAAGCCTGAAAGCCAATCCTGACCATTCTCTTCCTACACCCTGCAAAGGAGCTTTAGCAAATCCTGTTATCTTAACCTCATGTCATATCAAGAACAGAACTAGATCTCATCTTAAATGGCATCCACACACACATGTCCATTACCACCACTGCTATCTCGCCGATCCAATCCACACACACATGTCCATTACCACCACTGCTATCTCGCCGATCCAATCCAAAAGCATCCACAACTTACGTGTGAAAGGATCCAAACTGATTTCCATTTTGCCACTCTTGTCCCCCTGCAGACTGTTTTTGCAACAGCCATGGTGATATTTCATACATAGAAATTAGATCATATAATTCTTAGCTTATTCGAAGTCTCCTTGTGCTTAAAATAATGTCCCAACCTCATACATTTACAGAAAGTGGAGAAAAATGAGTTATTTTATATTTATACTGTTTCAAGTTCAAATAGAAAAATCAACCTGTGACCCTCAAATATTTTAATAAACACCTATAATTTAATTTTAAGGGGAGTATATTAATAAGATACAGAAATTAAAATAAAGGCTGGATAAAAATAGAATAATGGTAAAGAATAATATTTGCCAGTGATTTAGATGTGTGTAATTTTGAAACACAAATTGAGGTTTTACTCTGAAAATACAGAAAAAAATAATGCAAAGTCACAACATATGAGGATTTGTTTTTATTCACATGAGCATATTTTAAAAATATTTTCTAAAACATGTAAGTGTTTTCCTCATTTCAGCTTGAAGTAAACTTGAGTTTCCTCTCTTTTAAGCAGTTTAGCAATTAAGAAAAACAAAAAATCATTAAAAATCCTGAGGACAGCAATTCTAGTGAGTCTGAAAGACTGGTTTTTGTCTTTCTTGGAAGGGCAACTCTCTAGTGAGTGGACAGCTGCAGGAAAAATAAACACAGATTCAACAGACCCTGGAGATTTGAGAGGTGAGAGATGTCACAGACTGCCTGCCTGCATATGCTACTCCAAGTCTTGTCTTTTCATGTTGTTTTGCTTCCAACACATTCTAGGAGAGCATAGCTTGAAATTTATTCTGAAACATGGTCAAATAAAAATTCAGATTACAAAATACTCTGTGAAAATATGAAATACTGAAGCTAAATTTCTTTCATTAATAATACTTTATATAATCATTTACATTACTTTGTCAGCACCAACAAATTTCAATTTCTCCTTTGTTAAAAATGCAGTTATCTTCTTCCCCTCCTTTTTCAATCTTCATATGTCTTCAGATTTAGTAATTCCATAGTTATCAGGGAAAATACTAGAGTTTGTGCTTCATTTTTATTTTCACTTGACTAACTGATAATGTTTCCCAATCATGACACTTTTGCCCCTGTAGACAGATTTGATCTTAGGCAATACTCAAAAGGATGGGATCGCTTAGAAAATAAAATGCTTACAACCAGGAAAGAGATCTAAACTCAGAAAGTTTTATAACTCTGATATATCACATTTATGACGTTTACTTTTTTTCCTTTCTCACTTTTCTAAAAGAAACCTATAATACTGTTACAACTTGCATTCTTAGTAAATGATGGAATTAGTCATAGACCGAGGGCCCATCTTTCCAAGGTTAGAAGACTGCAGTGAAATGCTCTCATCATTATTTCATAAGCCATTAATTCCTTATGGTTTTTACAATATTCATTCCCATTCATTAGATAATATTCTGCTATCTTTGCTTTCAAAACTGCGCTTCTGGCTTTACATTTTCTGAAGAATAACTTAGGAGGAAAAAAAGACCCAGCGGTCCTAATTATTTGGCTATTTGGTAATAATAAACTCAGCTTTTTTTCTATTGAGAAGAAGGAAACAGGAAGCAAGAGGACAAGAAGAATTGGACTCATTACGCCTCACACTATGACGCCACAGTTAACATACAATACAAACGCTTTAAAAAGTGAGTAGAAGGGGGTCTGGATATACAAAATGCTTAATGGATTAATTTCAGTGCTCATAAAATCCAGTGCAAAAGTTTGAGTCCATCCAAGCTGCAGGCTGCCTGATGAATCTGTTGTACTGAGCCCACCCCCAGGAGGGCCGCAGCCCCTTGGAGTGCCCGGCTAGCCGCAGCTCTCTTCAAGAGCAATTGCAGAGTGTGCCAAATTGTGAGATATTGGTTCCCCTCTTGGGACTAAATGAGAGCACCAAACTCATTCTCACTTGTGATTCATCAAATAAAAGATTTGAGGACCTGTCACTAGAGGTTTTTCTGGCAGAGTGGAAAAGGGACAGAGTGTCTCTACAGTATCAGCAAGTTTTTTGCACAATGAAATACATGACATTTTTTGAAATACCTCTTAATTTCAATTTTATATATTACACTACCTATGAGTGTGAAAACCCTAGAGTCCTCCAATTACCATTAGATGCATTCTCTAGCAGGTTACGCGTGCTAATGAAGGGAAAAAATCTAATTATAATTCTATAAATGGCTGTTTATTAGTGAGTCATCCTCCTCTTTTTACCCTTCTAAGCTGTTTTTCTGGATGCATCAGGCTGTATACACATTTTGCTTTTTTAAGTGTGGAAAACAAATCTATAAAGAGGCAGAGGGGGGAGTGACACTTTGAGTGCTATGTTGGAATGAAAAGCAACTCCAATGTTTCAAATTTTTTTCATGCACTTCTCAAACAGTACAAAAATTTATTAAATAGTCTTCCTTTCTTCATACTATTTTTTACATTTAATAATAGTGTTTACCAAACATTGCTTGCTGGTTACCTGTAGTGAACTGAACTACTAGCCAAAACTTCAAATGCCTTTTCCATGTAAATTGTAACTACAGGACAGAACAGAGGAGATTTGTTACCATATGAAAGGCATGGAAAATAGTCACTTATTGCTCTTTCTGGCCAAATAACCTTGGATGCTAGAAGCAGAAAAAATTGATTTATTTCACTATTTAATATCCTTTGAGTTGTGTTTTTATATAATTTCCCACAGTTCATCAAAGCATCCATGGTCCCTGAGTGAATTCACAGACAAAGAGATTGACATTCTGCCCTCCAAAGCTAATTTGGCAACCGTCAATCCCAATTTAGTTGCCAAATGTGTTCCAAGGGTTATGTTAGGATGATGGTTTACAGTGAATCAGGGGACTTTGATAAGGTTATCACAGACTGAGAACACATGAGGGGCTGGTGTACACCATGCTGAACTGCACATAATTCTCAAATCAATTCAGGATCTAAGAGCCCACTTAATATGAGGTCATTCTAATCTAGACAAGTTATTCCAGGGTTTAAAAAAATACAGTTTTTTTTTTTTTAACTTTAAATATTTCTAAATGTAAAGCCTTAGAACTCTTTTTTTTTTTTTTGTTTTTTTTTTTTTTTTTTTATTCTTCCAATTTTATTTTATTTTTAAACTTTACATAATTGTATTAGTTTTGCCAAATATCAAAATGAATCCGCCACAGGTATACATGTATAGAAGCATGTTCTTTTATTTTTTACATGGCTCTGTGAATAATCTATAAAAAGCAGAGTTGCTTTAATTTGGCATAGAATAAAAGTTGATGTTCTAGAATGATCTCTGATTAGGCTTTGAGACAAACAGAATGGCACTTGCTTAGACCACGTTTGTATCTGCTTTCTTTTATTTCCAGCAGGATACTATCTTGAAATATTAATGTCTGTGCTTTTATTTTTCATACCTAACATTTGGAAACTTCACCTAGTGAATCAGGGATATCCTTCTTGCTTCGAAGAGGAATGACGTCGATGTAAGGAAGTACAAATGAGAACAGTTAACTTCCTGGAGCCATCAAAACCATATAGCCATCCAGTTCTTGCAGAGAAATAGAAAGCAACTCAGATATTATAAAAAATGGTAGAATTGTGAAATGGTTTACATTGTTTTAACCACAAGAGTAAAGAAGGTAGAAATCTAAGTGGAAATTCTCAGATATTTTTGTAGCTCTCAGTGAGAGCCTCATGGAGCATATAAGATTTTCAATACCCTGTGAATAAGGCTCCTCATCTTCTAGAAATTCAATTATAATTTTAAAATAAATATGCAAATAAAGTAGTATTAGATATAGGGCCTTTCATGGTCTAGTCATCTCACCCATGGACAAAGATACGGGGAGGTTCTGGAAAGAATTTTGCCATACAAATGAATATATATGGTTTGGGTATTAAAAATGAAGTTAAGTATAAATTCTCACCAGAGCTTTTGGTAATCCAGTTTTTTGCTTCACTTGATACCTTGGGTAGAGTCTGTGTTAAGTAATAAATCTTCATATGCACACACATGACAATCTACACTGGGATCCCTGCTTAAAAGGAAGTCAGAAACTAGGGAACTTCTCTGTGCTCTGCTTAAAGGTAATCTAGTCTGTAAATGCAAAGCATGTTCCATGAACAAATAAGAACATCATCCCATAGGAATTTGTTATTGAATGTTTGCTACTAATGGATTATCTTAGTTCTTATTGCCTGAAAAGAAGAAAATTGTTTTTTCAGAAAAGAAGAAAATTGATCATGTGCTTGAGGTCCTCTCCTTTAAAGCTTTGCTGATTTATTCACAGTCCAGAAACAGCCTTCTATAGGTTTGAAGCCTGAACTCAGCACTTCTCCCCCAACCAGAATTAGCAAATGCTCCCAGAGAATACAGCATCTTCTAAAGGTCAATTCATCTTTTTGGGGTCAGTTACCAATACAAAGTATCATTCCATCAGAACCCCTCTACTGTTTTTGATTTGTTATTGTCCAAAGTTTACAATATACACACACACACGCATAAAAAGACTATATGAAGAATAAAAACATGCACTTCTTGCTTCATCTCATGGTCAATCTAGAAAGATTGCTATAGCCCTCCCAACACAAAACAATTCATTTCCTCTTTTATTCATATTTTGGAAAACAATTTGCTTTGCTTTTCTTCTCTGAGTAAGAAGTGAATTAAGGAAGTCGGATTCTTTGGGGATGATGATAAATCCTTTGGGACATGTTGAATTTAAGGTGACAATGGAATTGACATGACACAAGCAGAAAGTTGGAGATGCGGGACCTTAACTTAGCAACAAGGTCAGGACTGAAGATATAGATCTGTTAGACATATGTGTAGAGATGATACTTTAAATTATGACAGTAAATTGCATTTTCAAGTGAAAGAAAGTAAACAGAAAAGCAGAAAGATCCAAAGACCTTACTCCTTACTTTAGGGCCTTAAAAGGAAGTGGAACGGATAAGCAAACAAAAGAGAATTGTAGAACTAGGAAAATAAGCAGTTTAATTCAATGAATTACAATAGGGAACAGGAGAACAGAGGCAGCTAGTTCATTTCTATTTGGGGGAAAATTATACTATATGCAATTCTTGATAACATGTAGTACATTTATCCTACATCCGAAAGCAAAATCTATTTTGATGATTTGGGAAATAATTTTTTATATTTCATTTTCATTTAAGATTTCTTAGACTGTATGCATTTTAAGAAAAGCAAGATAAAAATATGAATCCAATTAACTGTCATCTTGATATTTATTAAACTTAGTCTTAATTATCAGACATGTTTTATTAGTAATTGAACAGGTATTTTTACTTCTTGAATATCATTAATTCAAATCAAAAAATAATTATGAGACTCTCCATACCACCTTTTCCCATATGAAATCATAAAAGCAAATCTTGATACAAGCATTGATTTCATTCAGCAGAAAATATCCAAATATCAGATACCTCTTTAAATGAATAATTCATTTTTTAATAAAAGGAATAAACCTGGGATTGATGCAATAGCACTTCATTTCACACAGCACTTGGAACTGGTTTTTAGGATTTGTTCCCTATTGCCTACAGTATATGACAGGTTTTATTCTCTTTCCATAGCTTTTGTTTGCAGGAGTGCAATTTTATTCTTCAAAGCTTAAATAGGCCATATTTTTACATAGCTTTTTTATATACCAACTTTTTAAATGAAAATTTATACCTAGATAGCAAAAGCAACTATCAAAATTACTAAAACATTACAGCTTTCTAGACACTGCTAATTAAAAGCATTCATTAAGTATAATTTATTGCTTTGGTCATGTCTAACAAGATAAGTTTCTGGTAATATAATGAAACATGAGATATATACCTGCCTCCATATTATCAAAGGGCTAAATACAAACAAATTGGACTGTTCTAAGTGTAAAATAATCCTTTGGTTACATTTCATGATCTGTAAGTAAATTATTTTATTTCTAAAGATAAAGGGTTTATCTTTCACTGATGGTGCCCATAAACGACCAGAGTAGAAACTGAGATCTCAAGATAGTCACATAAATAAAAGTGTTAAGATATAATTTCATCCTAAGAGTAATTTATAATTGTGACACATCCGATAGAATACAGTTTTCTTTGCAGACATCAGAAGAGCACTAATCTTGTTTTCTTGAGTATAACTATTTGAAAATCATTTCATAAATTTCATTTTCCCAGGTGATGAAGCTAGTAAGTGAATTACATATTATGTGTTTTCCTTCTAACAAGGCACTTTGAAGTTAGCTATAGAATAGCAGATCTCTTCTCTTTTCAAAATAACTCAATTTGGTTAACAACTGGAATTAGTTCTATTTCTATTTGACATGTGAGCAAGAAAATCAGAACTGACCAAAATAATACCATAAAACAATCAGACCAAGTTACCTGAGGAATTCACCAACTATTAGTCTAACAGTTCAGGTCACATTTAATGCTCAAAGGCAGTTGCCTACAAAGTTAGCAAACATTTTGGGTTAAAAATTAATGCCATCTCTGTATCATTAATAGAGCATCTATTAAAATATCATCCTAGGAAGTAACTAACTGTATGGTGTTTCAGAATATTTGGTGGTGGTTTACTCTCTAAGTTGTGTCTGACTCTTTGTGACCCCATGGACTGTAGCCTGCCAGGCTCATCTGTCCATGGGACTTTCCCAGGCAAGAGTAATGGAGGGGGTTGCCATTTCCTTTTCCAAGGGATCTTCTAGACCCAGGGATCAGACCTAGGTCTCCTGCATTGCAGGCAAATGCTTTATCATCTGAGCCACCAGGGAAGCCCTCAGAATATTTAGTCACAACACTAATACCTAAACCATTAATATAAATAGTGTGGAAATAGTTATTATACAATGTAAATGTTTGGAAATGGTTTTTATGTAAGCCATATGTTTATTTGTTCCTACAATATTAAGTGCTGATTTAGATGACATTCACAATGTTTTATTAATATCATTGAGATAAAATTTTTTAAAAGAAATTTCTCTGATTAGTTTTATTTTTGCTTAAATCTCATGGGGATAATAATGAAACTATATTAATTGATATTGTAATAATGATGTTGGATTTACACAGAATTTTTGATGGGAAAATATTGTCTATACAATTATGGATAGAAATAAAACTGAAGATCAACCCAGTCAGCCGTGTGTATCATATTATTATAATTAAGCCATTTCATTCCTGAAGGTATTCATTAATGACACTAAAAACTGTTTCTCTCATAAGTACATGGCAGATAGTTTAGCAGAAAAAGTAGAAAAGACACTGGAATAAGAAAACACAAAATTCTAAACTCTAATGGGTAACTCGAGTTTGCCTTAATATTGTACTACTTGGCATTATTTCTTGCCAATATTCATTATGGAGAAATAACTCCTTTACAAAGTGCTTTATGGAAATAAACACACTCTCGCACATACATAAAGACTACAGAATGTCCTCCCTGATTTTATTTCTCATATTTGTCCTTCAGCCTCAAACAAACTGACCCATTCATATGGTCAAACAATTTTTGGGAGGAGGTGAGGGAATAAAGTGGTTTATATTCTGTAACCTAAGTATTATCAGCAGTTTCAGGAGCCCCATTTTTGAGCTTTCATATATCTGTACATTTTTCAATCACCATTGCTTCCTTCTGGCACTCTATTACTTGAAGAATGTGAGGCAGTTGCAGAAGCTAAAGAATTAAATGGCATAAATACACCTTTCTCAAACCCTTTGAGCAGGAAAAGGGAGGAAAAACTCAGTACAGATAACAATATAACTGTGCCCTTTATAGTTTTCCTTTAGATTATTTCTTAAAAGGAAATTATTAAATTTTCATGTGCTCTGCAGAGTCTAGCCTTGGTTTATAAGATGAAAAGAAAAAGAAATATTATTAACTGCTTCACTGCCAAGGGACAGCCGATACCTGCCTGTGTGCATTAGCAGAATTCTTAGTAGCTTGGGTTTCACCTCTTTCAAACGCTAACGTTTTAGGATTTGGTCTCACTGCAATTCCAATGCCCACGTCCAAGGTCATGAGATCACAAGCTTTATCCAGTGCCTACAGTCATCATGTGGCTGCTGCTGCTGCTAAGTCGCTTCAGTCATGTCCGACTCTGTGTGACCCCATAGATGGCAGCCCACCAGGCTCCCCCATCCCTGGGATTCTCCAGGCAAGAACACTGGAGCGGGTTGCCATTTCCCTCTCCAATGCATGAAAGTGAAAAGTCAAAGTGAAGCCGCTCAGTCATGTCTGACTCTTAGCGACCCCATGGACTGCAGCCCACCAGGCTCCTCCATCCATGGGATTTTCCAGGCAAGAGTACTGGAGTGGGGTGCCATTGCCTTCTCCAGTCATCATGTGGAGTGGGAAGCAAAATTACAGAACATTTGTGTAGCCGGCCTGGTTCAAACCTCTCCTTTTTTTAATATTAAACAAACTCTTTAATCTGTGAGATCATCTTGCTTAGCCAATATGCCTGAATACCTGTCTTCCAATGATTAAGGTGATTATTTTATTGAAAATGTCATTGAACGTCATTTTAGTGAGGAATCTCTTTGAAGAAATTACATTTTACAGCAGTGTGTATAAATTGGGCAAGGAATTCAAGTCCTGTGAAGCATGCATGCTTTTCTGGCCTGAAAGAAATGTGAGCTTTAAGCAGAAAATTAAGTGTCCTTCTGAGAGTCACCTGAACAATTCCTTTTCATTGGTCACGACATGTTCAGGAAGGGACCACCTGCTGCCAGGAGTGTGGAGTATGACGCCTGGTGAGAATCACAGAAATGCCACCCACCAGGGCAGATACAGCAGAGGGTCCCAGTGAGAACTTGTCCTAAACCCGATCCTAAAACTACAGGTTCCAGAAGCCTGGGCTATATCTCATATGATAGCATCACCCTCTTATCTTTCATCATTTGCTTTAGTAAAAAAAAAAAAAAAAAGTCAAGATTATTTATACTCAGAATCATAGTTAAATAATAAACAAACAGACTTGAAAATGCTCAAAGAGCTTTGTGAAGTGCCTGTATGCTAGATTAGAAATGTGAATTACCACGACCCCATCCCCCACGCATCAAGCTATCTAGCCCTGCGAACAGAGTTCCTGGCCACTTTCAGCTCTTTTAGCGTTTTAAAGCAGGTTATCATCTCTGGGTTTTAAAAGTGTCAACATCTCGGCATCATCTTTCTGCTCTAAGGAATAGAGAGCTAAAAGAACATTTTTATAATCTCTTTTAAAATTACTATGAAAATGTACAAGTTTACAACTCTCTCAAGTGTCTCAAGTAGGATTTGCTACTGTTTTGAATGGATTGTCTTATTTGACTTATTTGCTGTTAACTACATTCAATAGAAGAAGGATGATGGTTGTAGAGATGTACAAACTGCATTATTTCCATAGTAAAGGCATTTATGTTAGAAATATAATAGCAAGACACACATGCAAATACAGAAACATACACACATTCATAGAAGTACAGCACGAAATGAAACCTGGATGAAAATATAAGTATTTTAAGTCTTTCTGAGACTGTTTTAGAACAAAATATCTATTTCATTCATTTATGTGATAAATTATATCCCTCTGGTAACAGTCTTATTCAACTAAAACTCATTAATTATTTGAATTATTACATTGGTATTTGGGTCTAATTAGGCAAGTCTTCAGCAGAATAATAAGCAAACTAAGTGATTTCATAAAACCTTCAAGATCTTACCTTTGATAAAATTCCTACTCTGCTTCAGAACTCGCTCATGAGTCAATGTTTTAAAAGTACGCATTCTTCTCATTGTAGTAATCAATATTTTACTTTAGCTTTGCTTAAAATAATAAAGGGCGTTTTGTGACACACTGAAATATTTCTTTGATGGTAGAAATGCAGAGAGACAGATGAGGACAGCTTTCGATTTACCTTCATATGAGGTGCATCTACGTGACAAAAGCAGGGTGAGACTGCCTTACTTAGGAAGAGGCTTGTTAACACACAACTGATGACTCAGGCAAATCAGATGGCAAATTACCTTTGAGAGGTCCCCAGCCTCCAAATAGAAGCAGATAACAAACACATTCCACGTAACCCAGAGGACTAGCCAGACAGCATACTGTAGAAAAGCAAGAGAGAAATAACATAATTAATTTTGAATCAGCTGAGTAAGATTTAAATAGAACTTGAACTTTTGAACACCAAATCTTAAAGATTTGTGGGGAATATTAGATATCACTTCTTTCTAAGAAACAGGATGAGATGTACATTTATCTCTAGTTTGATTTTTTTTCCCCTCACTGTAGTGTTACAACTCAAACTAGCTTAGGGATAATGTCTTCATTTTTTTTAGACAAAATAGATAGCAGCCGACATTTCTGTTTTCAGGGGGTATGGTTATGGTTTCTAGACATCAAAAAAATATAATGCCTGAATAGATGTATCAACTACAACCCTTCAAAAAGAGAACTCTTATTTTCCTTTAGCAAGATCAACTCAATGCTTGATAACATGTAACCTTTCCCCAAGTTACCTAAGGTCATCTTCAAATCAGTTTTCATATCTCTGTCCCATCTAATCATCTTTCTCTCTTTGGTATCTTTTTTCCCATTTATCTTTTCATCTTAGTTTATCCTCTTGTGATCCTCCATTATAGTGACCATCTAGTTATTATCTCTAATTCTATTTTGTTGTCATATTCAGTGTGCTGTGTTTGTCAACAACAAAATTTTCTTACCAAGACATAGTCCTGAGCGTTCAGTTAGCTAAAATTTATTAAGCCCCTTGTTAGCAACGTGCTAGAAAGACACTGAGGATAAAAAACCAATGATACATTCTTCCTGAGTTCAAGGCAAGTAAAGGAGGTAGATCAGAAAACAGATGCTTCTTATACAAGAATCATAAAAAGATGTATAGTCTGAGCTTAAGGAAGAAAGATAGCAAAAGTGTGTAAAGTATTCTGAGAAGAGGTAGTCCTACGAAGTTTAACAGAAGAGTTGAAACACCTTCATTAGAGGTGAACCAAGCTAACCTATGGAGTTTACCAAATAACTGAATCAGGGTTTGGAAGGACTATCATGGGAGGGTACTATAAACACAGAGAGCAGCAAGTGTGATTAAAACAACAAAAAAAGATGAAACAAGAGGCTTCTACATCATTTCTATGCTAAATAAATACCAATGACTCCCATTATTTATATGGTAAGTTCCAAAATCTTTATTTTACTGTTCAAGGACCTCCATGAATATTGGAGCATGTTATCTTTCAGACACGTTTCAGTTCATCCTTCAAGCCATTATGACTTACAGATGTATTGGATTGCTTCTCTTCCATGTATGTGGAAAGTTATTTCTTACCTCTGTGCCATTTTGTATGTTATTCTTTATCCTTTAGTAATTTTTCTTTTTCTTAAGTTCTCCTCTTACCACCTATCAATACTCTATTTTTCTTCAGAGGTCAATATAAATATCATCTCTCGAGTGATACCCAGTTGGAAACAGTGTATCCCTGCTTTGTGATCCACTAAGACCCAGCTACCCAAGACGGGCGGGTCATGGTAGAGAGGTCTGATAGAATGTGGTCCACTGGAGAAGGGAATGGCAAACCACTTCAGTATTCTTGCCTTGAGAACCCCATGAACAGTATGAAAAGGTAAAATGATAGGACACTGAAAGAGGAACTCCCCAGGTTAGTAGGTGCCCAATATGCTATTGGAGATCAGTGGAGAAGTAACTCCAGAAAGAATGAAGGGATGGAGCCAAAGCAAAAATAATACCCAGTTGTAAATGTGACTGATGATAGAAGCAAGGTCTGATGCTGTAAAAAGCAATATTGCACAGGATCCTGGAATGTTAGGTCCATGAATCAAGGCAAATTGGAAGTGGTCAAACAGGAGATGGCAAGAGTGATCGTCGACATGCTAGGAATCAGTGAACTAAAATGGACTGGAATGGGTGAATTTAACTCAGATGACCATTATATCTACTACTGTGGGCAAGAATCCCTTAGAAGAAATGGAGTAGCCATCATGGTCAACAAAAGAGTCCAGAATGCAGTACTTGGATGCAATCTCAAAAATGACAGAATGATCTCTGTTCATTTCCAAGGCAAATCATTCAATATCACAGTAATCGAAGCCTATGCCCCAATGAGTAACGCTGCAGAAGCTGAAGTTGAACAGTTCTATGAAGACCTACGAGACCTTTTAGAACTAACACTTAAAAAAGATGTCCTTTTCATTATAGGGGACTGGAATGCAAAAGTAGGAAGTTAAGAAACAGCTGGGGTAACAGGCAAATTTGGCCATGGAATATGTAATAAAGCAGGGCAAAGACTAATAGAGTTTTGCCAAGAGAACACACTGGTTATAGCAAACACCCTCATCCAGCTACACAGAAGACTCTACACATGGACATCACCAGATGGTCAACACCGAAATCAGATTGATATATTCTTTGCAGCCAAAGATGGAGAAGCTCTATACAGTCAGCAAAAACAAGACCAGGAGCTGACTGTGGCTCAGATCATGAATTCCTCATTGCCAAATTCAGACTTAAATTGAAGAAAGTAGGGAAAATCACTAGACCATTCAGGTATGACCTAATTCAAATCCCTTATGATTATACAGTGAAAGTGAGAAACAGATTTAAGGGACTAAATCTGATAGATAGAGTGCCTGATGAATTATGGATGGAGGTTCATGACATTGTACAGGAGACAGGGATCAAGAGCATCCCCAAGAAAAAGAAATGCAAAAAAGCATTTATAAGGGAGGCCTTATAAATAGCTGTGAAAAGAAAAGAAGTGAAAAGCAAAGGAGAAAAGGAAAGATATAAGCATCTGAATGCAGAGTTCCAAAGAATAGCAAGGAGAGATAAGAAAGCCTTCCTCAGCGATCAATGCAAAGAAATAGAGGAAAACAATAGAATGGGAAAGACTAGAGATCTCTTCAAGAAAATTAGAGATACCAAGGGAATATTTCATGCAAAGATGGGCTCGATAAAGGACAGAAATGGTATGGACCTAACAGAAACAGAAGATATTAAGAAGAGGTGGCAAGAATACACAGAAGAACTGTACAAAAAAGATCTTTATGACCCAGATAATCATGATGGTGTGATCACTCACCTAGAGCCAGACATCCTGGAATGTGAACTCAAGTGGGCCTCAGAAAGCATCACTATGAACAATGCCAGTGGAGGTGATGGAATTCCAGTTGAGCTATTTCAAATCCTAAAAGATGATGCTATGAAAGTGCTGCACTCAATATGCCAGCAAATTTGGAAAACTCAGCAATGGCCACAGGACTGGAAAAGGTCAGTTTTCATTCCAATCCCAAAGAAAGTCAATGCCAAAGAATGCTCAAACTACCGCACAATTACACTCATCTCACACACTAGTAATGTTCAAAATTCTCCAAGCCAGGCTTCAGCAATATGTGAACCATGAACTTCCAGATGTTCAAGCTGGTTTTAGAAAAGGCAGAGGAACCAGAGATCAAATTGCCAACATCTGCTGGATCATGGAAAAAACAAGAGAGTTCCAGAAAAACATCTATTTCTGCTTTATTGACTATGCCAAAGCCTTTGACTGTGTGGATCACAATAAACTGTGGAAAATTCTTAGAGATGGGAATACCAGACCACCTGACCTGCCTCTTGAGAAACCTATATGCAGGTCAGGAAACAATAGTTAGAACTGGACATGGAACAACAGTCTGGTTCCAAATAGGAAAAGGAGTACATCAAAGCTGTATATTGTCACCCTGCTTATTTAACTTAAATGCAGAGTACATCCTGAGAAATGCTGGACTGGAAGAAGCACAAGCTGGAATCAAGATTGCTGGGAGAAATATGAAAAACCTCAGATATGCAGATGACACCACCCTTATTGCATAAAATGAAGAGGAACTAAAAAGCCTCTTGATGAAAGTGAAAGAAGAGAGTGAAAAATTTGGCTTAAAGCTCAACATTCAGAAAACTAAGATCACGGCATCTGGTCCCATCATTTCATGGGAAATAGATGCGGAAACAGTGGAAACAGTGTCAGACTTTATTTTTCTGGGCTCCAAAATCACTGCAGATGGTGACTGCAGCCATGAAATTAAAAGACACTTTTCCATGGAAGGAAAGTTATGACCAACCTAGAGAGCATATTCAAAAGGAGAGACATTACTTTGCCAACAAAGGTCCGTCTAGTCAAGGCTATGGTTTTTCCAGTGGTCATATATGGATGTGAGAGTTGGACTGTGAAGAAGGCTGAGCGCCAAAGAATTGATGCTTTTGAACTGTGGTGTTGGAGAAGAATCTTGAGAGTCCCTTGGACTGCAAGGAGATCCAACCAGACCATTCTAAAGGAAATCAGTCCTGGGTGTTCACTAGAAAGACTGATGCTAAAGCTGAAACTCCAGTACTCTGGCCACCCCGTGCAAAGAGTTGACTCATTGGAAAAGACCCTGATGCTGGGAGGGATTGGGGGCAGGAGGAAAAGGAGACGACAGGATGAAATGGCTGGATGGCATCACCGACTCAACGGACATGAGTTTGAGTGAACTCTGGGAGTTTGTGATGGACAGGGAGGCCTAGTGTGCTGCAATTCATGAGGCTGCAAAGAGTTGGACACGACTGAGCGACTAAATTGATCCGAACTGAATCAAAGATCCGGCTTACTCAAATTTTGTTCCAAATGTCTTATATCCAATTATTTGCATCGTTTTTGTCCTTTGCACAATGATAAGGTCCTTGACGGAAAAGACTATTTGTATCCATACATATACCCCTAAGTTTCTAAGTTAATACTTGGTACACAATAGGTATTCAATAAACATTTTGTAATCAATCAATGAATGAGCAGCAATATGGGGGGAAAAATCTTCATTTTCGGAAGAACTTCTTCTACTCATTCCAGATTTGATTTTCATGAGAAAACTGTGATCATTCATGTAGTGTGAGGATGAAGAGTCCTAAATGGTAAGATTGAGTGCTCAGTAGCTTCACTTGTTTCTAACCCTTTGTGACCCCATGGACTAAGACTGCCAGTTTCCTCAGTCCAAGGGATTTTCCAGGAAAGAATATTGGAATGGGTTGCCGAGCCTTTCTCCATGGGATCTTCCTGAACCACAGATCGAACTAGCATCTCCTATGTCTCCAGCACTGTAGGCGGATTCTTTACCCCTGAGCCACTGGGGATCCCCAAATGATAAGACTATGTAATCATAAATAGTCTTTCCAAGTGATTCATTCATCTAACTGCTGAAAATGTTCATTGCTCAGAATAAAGTAGGGGCAAAACTAAATGGCCAAATACAAAAGAAAGGGTTTGAGAAGTGAAAGCTTGGTACTGGAAATACAGTGAGAAAGGTAAGCAGGCTGGGGTGTGACATAATCGTAGTTCATTATAAGCATTCCTAAGATTAGTGAATCATGTCTTAGAAACAGCTCCTTTAATTGACAGTTTAGAATTGTGGACAGTCAAGTGTTTTAATATTAACAATGAAAATACATTTAATAGATATATACATGTATATTCATAAAATAAATATCCTTGGTCAAAATGATTGGACTATATTCATCTTTTGCTCATACTTAATTATGAAAGTGTTTGTCAGTTGTGTCCAACTCTTTGTGACCCCATGGACTGTAGCTCACCAGGGTCCTCTGTTCATGGGATTCTCCAGGCAAGAATACAGGAGAGGGTTGCCATTCCCTTCTCTAAGAGATCTTCACGACCCAGGGACAGAACCCAGGTCTCCTGCATTACAGGCAGATTCTTTACTGTCTGAGCCACAAAAGAAGCCCTTATTTTAGCTTTATTTTTTCATCTTCAACAATAAGCATCATTTATTCTGCTTAGGCATTCTCATCACTTTCTCATCCATTGTTATGATACAAAAGAACAAAAGTAGCCCAGATAAAGCAGCTTATTTTCTAATTCTTGATCATATTATGACCAGGGATTGCCTGCTTTATGATATAAATCCTTTCTCCTAATTCATAAATCCTATTACATCTACATCATGCTATAGGAATGTTCAATTATAAGAAATAAAACATACTAAATACATTAAGTAAAGTATACTGCTATTACAGTTAACTTGATAATCAGCCAGAATCTGATAAAAATCCAATTTTAATCATAGATTGCAGTGCAGATCAAAGAGAAAGGCAGGTTTCTACCTTCTTATTTTACCAATGCTGCTATTACATACTCATGCTTCCTTGTGATTTTATGTCTATGGACATATTTTAAAGACCACATAATTCTCAATTTATTTTATAAGATCATATTTCCCCTCAGTTATAGAATTTTCTTATTGTAGAAAATATTTACATTTTTGATCATATATAGCAAATTGAGAAAATTACCATGCTTAGATATAATCACTTGTATCATTTTAGTGTATGTTTCATATGTACTTTTTCTATTAGTGCATTTCTCAGTCATATATGTTACCACAGGAATCTTTCTCTATATTCTGTTACCTGAATTTTTTTGCACTTGATTAAAATATCTCATTGAATATTCTGTAACATATGTTGCAATGCAATTATGTACTATAAGTTATTCAACTAATTATCATTAAACTTTTTGTGCTTTTCTTATTTTATATTGATCAATTCCTATAAATTTGGATTTTGCATAAAAAATTTCAGTTCAGTTTGACATATTAAATCATACCTGAAAATATTTTGTTTAAATGGACTATTTCTAAGACAGACTATAAATGTTAGAATATCCAACAGGCATCATTTTAATGAACATATAAACACGGCTATTAAATTTTATGCAACTCAAAATAAAAACAGAATCCCCAAAGGCATTCTATTCTTGAAGCAAAAAGTGGAAAATGATTCCCTTAGATTGAAAAAAAAAATGATACTCATCCACCATGAAGACACCTGTATATAACTAATTTCTTTCAACTCATGCAACATATTTCAGACAAGGATATTTATAGCCCTAAGGCTAGAAGGATTCTGTTGAAAGAGCTTTTGATGTGAAATAATAATAAATCAAGTTATATAGGAACATCCTAATTGACATATGCAAATAAGAGGTTTGAAAGGCTAATAAAACATAAGAATTTGTGAGAAAATACCAATCTACACTTTTAAAAGCTGAAATTCATGCAGTTTAAGAATTAGATAGTAATTCTATTCATGCATATCTGTTCATATAGCAGAGTTTTAAGATGTGTAATACATAGATCTGAAAGTGATATGTGAGAGAAAAAAAAATCTTCAATCTATTAAAAGGCAACTGTGTTTTATTGTCACATATTCATCACACCTTGTGCCTAGAAGTGACATCACAAAAAAGCACTCATTTCTTTCCAGTCAGCAAACAATTTAAAACTCATCTTTTTCGATATTCTTGCTTTTTGAAATCATAGTTAAAGAACTGTAATAACACTAGTTTTTCCTGTGTTGAAATTTCCCACTAACACCAAAGAAAATGAAATTGCCTCAGTTTCTGGTTATCTAGAAACCTGAACATCACAGTTAAGATGATATTATAATGGATTAAAAAAAAAACTATTATAATGTGAATTCAAAAAAAATTATGTATCTAATACTGTTTTATGTTACTCTGATGTACCCAGCTTCACATGCACAAAAATGGCAGAATTTATTAACACTACTTGTTACTTTATATAGCTAAATAATAATAATAAAATAATAAATAGTCTGTGGATATAACTGTTAAATATTTTGAGATGGGGAGATTATCCTGGATTATATGGGTGCCCCCAAAGAAATCATTGGTTCAAGTCAGTTCAGTCACTCAGTCGTGTCCAACTCCCTGCAACCCCATGGATTGCAGCACGCCAGGCCTCCCTGTCCATCACCAACTCCTGGAGTTTACTCAAACTCATGTCCATTGAGTCAGTGATGCCATCCAACCATCTCATCCTCTGTTGTCCCCTTCTCCTCTTGCCTTCAATCTTTACCAGCATCAGGGTCTTTTCAAATGAGTCACTTCTTAAAATCAGGTGGCCAAAGTATTGGAGTTTTAGCTTCAACATCAGTGAATGATTGAATGAATGAATATTGGAAAATTCGTAGAAAATTCAAAGAAATCATGGGCATCCTCTTAAGTGGAAGGCAGGTGGTTATCTTACACACATAAATAGAGTGAAAGTGTTAGTTGCTCGGTCATGTCCAACTCTTTGGGACTCCGTGGGCTTTGGCCTGCCAGGCTCCTCTGTCCATGGAATTCTCCTGGCAAAAATACTGGAGTGGGTAGCCATTCCTTTTTCCAGGGGATCTTCCCAACAGAGGGATCAAACCCAGATCTTCTGCACTTCAGGTAGATTCTTTACCAACTGAGCTCCTAGGAAAGCTCCATGATAAACAGAACAGACAGATTTAAAGATGACTTTCACGTGGCCACAAGCCAAGGAACTCTGTAGCTCCCAGACTCTGGAAGAGGCAGGGATTAGATCTCCCCTTAGAGCTTCTGTAGAAAGCATCAGACTTGAGTTGGGCTCAGTGATACTGATTTCAGAATCTGGACTCCAGACCTGAGAGCGAATGAATTTCTGTTGTTTTAATTCACGAAGTCTGAGGGAATTTGTTACAGCAGCCCTAGGAAACTAATACACCAATCCAAATCTTCTCTTCTCCCTTCAACTGAGCTGTCAATGAAATGTAACCCTGAGGAGTATAATACCTAAGCACTTGTGAATAAATGTAATTATCTTCAAAATTAAGATCCACTTTTTTTGGAGGGGTGGGGCAATTACATTGCTGCTTCAGAATCATTCCTTTGCTGATCTCTTGAATGGCATGTATTATGCTTAGTCGCTCAGTCATGTTTGACTCTTGCTTTACTTATTATATGCCTTATGTAATTACTGTGAAAGTCTTTGCTGGAAAAAAAATTCTTATTTTATGAGTCTCAACCTATTCTTAGGGTATTCCCAACATTCTAACAATACAAGGCTATTGCATAAAGTTCTAGGATACAGAAATTGACACATTTAGAATGTTTATAGACTTGTTTAAAAATTGTCAAAATAGGTTAAATACCTAGAGAAAGATACGATTCAAGTAACTTCTTATTGCAACTAACTCTGGAAGCAAGGAAGGGGGAAAGAAGGTAATAGTCATTATTAATATAATGGATTGATCATATTTAGTTGGGAAAATTATATCATATCATCAAAATATTAAGAATTCTAATAAACAGCAGTCCTAAATTTATCAGCCATCATAATTACCTTGAAAATTTAGAAAGGTCTTAAATTATTAATTGTTTAAAATATGCCCATCCAAATATTCTTCAGTATCACTTTTTAGCAATTTAGAAATTTTTAGCATTTAACCCCTAGTGAATACTGCCATACTTGATCCCACAGATTGAGTGGAAACCATTACCTTAAGCTGTATGTATATATTTTTATGACTGTTATGGCTACTCTGAAGCCATATATGGTTCTAGTTGATTAATGTATCCTAGCATACCTAAAGGGCTTCCCTGGTACTCAGATGGTGAAGAACCCACCTGCAGTGAGGGAGACCTGGATTCGATCCCTGGGTTGGGAAGATCCCTTGGAGAGGGATGGCAACCCACTCCAATATTCTTGCGTGGAGAATCCCCATGGACAGAGGAGAGTGGCGGGCTACAGTTCATGGGGTCACAAAGGGTCAGACATGACTGAGCGACTAAGCAGCATCAGCAGCATACCTAAAAATGTTGAATCCCCTCTCCTTATTAACAAGCAATAAAATTTAAAAGATATATGATTAACCATATACTGAATTATAACCTTTCAACTGTGCTTTAAGAATTCATGGCACACATAGACAATGGCACTATTTGGAAAGCTCAATGATACAAACAAAGGAGATGGCATGCAACTGAAAGTGACTGACTCAGGGGTTCTGATCGCCCCAGGTTCCTGAAGAGCTCAACATGCCAACACATCTGCAAACTATTAGCTGTGACACTCTTGGGAAGTTCTGCTCTGAAAATTCGTACATAGTACAAACTTTCTCGTCAAAAAGACAATCATGTTAATGCATCAAAAATAAAGTCGGCTTGCTCAACCTGCTCGACAGGGTAGCTGGTTCCCCACTTGTCTTTATATTCTTTTCAGTCATCTAGAGGGTGATTCTGAATATCACACATATGATCCAATTAATTGTGTAGCAATTACAGCAAATAGGGACACATCAGTGAGGCCAAGTTCAACTCAGTAGCCACAAATAAATATAAATTACATTGATAGTATAGTATTCTAAAGCAGGTGCTTGGATACCTTTTAGATTGCAATGCTTATATGGAGAGTGAAGTTCCAAATTTATAGATGTTAACATATCTGTGCATGTTAGTCATGAAAAACCACATACTATTTTTCTCATCATCAAAGTACTTTTTCACTTTGTCAAATAGCTTTTCATTTACTATTTCAAAAGCAAGGCTGAAATTATTAATTTCAGAATCACTGTGGTAATATGGATAAAAATGAAAGCAAAACAAAAAACAACAATTTCAGTTAGGGAAGCTTTTGAACTACAGGTGGTTTACAGACTAGGGTTTTCTTTTTTCATACATGAAGTCTGGAAGTGGTGTGTGGTAGGCACAATGCTGCTGTGGCTCTGGGTCTATACCTTTGGGATTGTCTTTTAAATCCTCATACAGTTAACACTTACAGGCAGAGTGCTGGGAAGAAAAGATCCCTTCCTTCTGTAACATTTTATTCTTTTGGAAAAGAAAAGAAAAAAATTCCCAAATGCACTCAGCAGACTTCCTTACATCTCATTAAGTACAACTGTCTCACCTGCCTCCTTTCCTAAACCCAATCACTGGCAAAGAGAATTGGGGTTATCCTGGTGGTTTTATGCCAATTTTAATTCATCCTATGGACCAGACTCTACTTAGACTTCTGACAACCATACACATATTGGGATTCTGTTAGCAGCAAATGAAGGGAAGGCACATTTGTGTCCCACTCTAACCCGTGTACATTCTAAATTTTTGTTTCCTTTAATATGCAAAAATGGATAATTACTATTTAACATTTTTTATGTATATCTTGTTTTCTAGAGAAATACTCAACCATTTGCTTTGGTAAGACTGTACATATTCAACTAAACAGAGAAGTAATCTAGTATTACACCTAAAGTAAGTAAAAGATTTCAGACTATCCATGGAGGAAGCACACAAATCAGATGTAGTTTCTTTTTTTTTTTTTTTTTGGCAATCTGCATGATTTAACTTCAGGGACGTGCAAAGAGGAAAAATACAGAGTGTCAACTGTCTCACTAGAAATATAAAACATCTATGTCTTGAGAAGAAAGAAAAATGCTATGGAAAATATTAATAATAGTTAAATAAGGAAAACAAGGCTCCCTAAAGAGTTAAAAGTAGTTAAAAGTAAAAGTTAAAAGTTAAGCATGGCATTTTCAAAATTTATGAAAATATGCTTCACTAAGCATATGTGGTAGGTGTGTCATGGTTGAGAATATTGATTAAGTATAATCTATCACTTTCCTTTTGAAATTAGAAAATATATTATCTCTTCCAACCAAAAAGGTTTTAATCTCTTCTTAGCTTTATTAGTCCCCAAGCCTATCAAATTCAAACCTAGTCTAATAGTCAGGTAAACAACCTTCTAAAATATGTAAATTACCCTAGTTGGGTAAATCTAATAATACAACCTTTAAAAATGCCTATTTTCTGTGCTTGGTTTAAAAACATCCAAATACAGATGCAGGTCAAAATACATATGCTGCTGCTGCTGCTGCTAAGTCGCTTCAGTTGTGTCCGACTCTGTGCGACCCCATAGACGGCAGCCCACCAGGCTCCCCCATCCCTGGGATTCTCCAGGCAAGAACACTGGAGTGGGTTGCCATTTCCTTCTTCACAAAATACATATATTTTGTCTTATTTTAGGCTGATGAATTAAGGAAACTTCATTCCTCTTGGGGCTTCCCTCGTGTCTCAGACAGTAAAGAATCCACCTGCCATGTGGGAGACATGGGTTCAATCCACGGGTTGGGAAGATCCCTAGGAGAAAGGAATGGCTACCCACTCCAGTATTCTGGCCTGGAGAATTCCACGGACAGAGGAGCTTGGCAGGATACAGTCCATGAGGTTTCAAAGAGTTGGACATGACTGAGCGACTTTCACTTTCATTCTTCTTGGGTGCTTTGTATGACATTAGACTGTAAGGATAGGGTGAGCATAAAGTTCTCCCAAACAGTTAAAATTGATATAACAATACAACTTACTAACTTGTGTTTGGATAAAAGAGTTCCATCAAAATTTTTTCTGGGGGAATATTTTTTTCTGCCTGCATAAGTGACAGGATAGACATTTACCAGTATTTCATGTGATATGTGTCTTCTGAGTACCTGTCTTCTTGGTTGGATACTATTAATAGTAAAAGCTTGTCTGTGTGTGAAGGAAAGTCGCTCAGTCGTGTCCGACTCTTTGCAACCCCGTGGACTATAGCCCACCAGGCTTCTCCATCCATGGGATTCTCCAGGAAAGAATACTGGAGTGGGTTGCCATTTCCTTCTCCAGGGGATCTTCCCGACCCAGGGATCAAACCCAGGTCTCCCACATTGCAGGCAGATGCTTTAACCTTTGAGCCACCAGGGAAGCCACGCATGCTAAGTTGCTTCAGTCGCGTCTGACTCTTTGTGACCCTATGCACAGTAACCCTCCAGGTTTCTCTGTCCATGGGATTCTGCAGGCAAAATACAGGAGTGGGTTGCCATGCCCTCTTTCAGGGGATCTTCCCACCTAGGGATTGGAACCCAGGTCTCTTGCATCTCCTGCATTGGCAGGTGAGTTCTTTACCACTAGTATGACCTGGAAAGCACAAGGCATACCACATCTGGTGAATATTGTTTGCTCTACTGATATTTTGGGCTCAAGAAGTTAGGAGACCCAGATAAATAAACCTTCTTAAAGAGATAACAGGACTGCAAGAGGTCAGTTTTCATTCCAATCCCAAAGAAAGGCAATGCCAAAGAACGCTCAAACTACTGCACAATTGCACTCATCTCACATGCTAGTAAAGTAATGCTCAAAATTCTCCAAGCCAGGCTTCAATAGTACATGAAACATGAACTTCCAGATGTTCAAGCTGTTTTTAGAAAAGGCAGAGAAATCAGAGATCAAATTGCCAACATCTGCTGGATCATCAAAAAAGCAAGAGAGTTCCAGAAAAACATTTACTTCTGCTTTACTGACTATGGCAAAGCCTTTTACTGTGTGGCCCACAGCAAACTCTGGAAAATTCTGAAGGAGATGGGAGTACCAGACCACCTGACCCACCTCTTGAGAAATCTGCGTGCAGGTCAGGAAGCAACAGTTAGAACTGGACATGGAACAACAGACTGATTCCAAATAGGGAAAGGAGTACATCAAGGCTGTATATTGTCACCCTGCTTATTTAACTTATATGCAGAGCACATCATGAGAAACGCTGGGCTGGATGAAGCACAAGCTGGAATCAAGATTGCCGGGAGAAATATCAATAACCTGAGATATGCAGATGACACCACCCTTATGGCAGAAAGTGAAGAACTAAAGAGCCTCTTGATTAAAGTAAAAGAGGAGTGTGAAAAAGTTGGCTTAAAACTCAACATTCAGAAAACTAAGATCATGGCATCTGGTCCCATCACTTCATGGGAAATAGATGGGGAAACAGTGGAAACAGTGACAGACTTTATTTTTGGGGTGGCTCCAAAATCACTGCAGATGGTGACTGCAGCCAAGACGCTTGCTCCTTGGAAGAAAAGTTATGACAAACCTAGACAGTATTTTACAAAGCAGAGACATTACTTTGCCAACAAATGTCCGTCTAGTCAAAGCTATGGTTTTTCTAGTAGTCATATATGGATGTGAGAGTTGGACTATAAAGAAAGCTGAGTACCAAAGAATTGATGCTTTTGAACTGTGGTGTTGGAGATGACTCTTGAGAGTCCCTTGGACTGCAAAGAGATCAAACCAGTCCATCCTAAAGAAAATCAGTTATGAATATTCATTGGAAGGACTGATGCTGAAGCTGAAACTCCAATACTTTGGCCACCTAACACAAAGAACTGACTCACTTGAAAAGACCCTGATGCTGGCAAAGATTGAAGGCTGAAGGAGAAGGGAATGACAGAGGATGAGATGGCTGGATGGTATCACCGACTCAATGGGCATGAATTCGAGTAAACTCCGGGAGTTGGCGATGGACAGGGAGGCCTGGAGTGCTGCAGTCCATGGGGTCACAGAGTCGGACACGACGGAGTGACTGAACTGACTGACTGAAAGAGATAACCATACATTCAAATCTTAATATTAGTAATTCTTTGTTAAAGAGGAAAACTTAAAATCACTGGACTTTTAATTATCTACATTGAAATGCATACTGCATAAGACAGAAGCACTGAATATAGAAAGTTTACCCTCAGAAGAGCTAATCATGAAATATTAGAACTATCTTTATCAGTTGGTTTAAAAGGGAAAAGTCGCTTAAAATTACTTTGTTCAATGCAGACAATAATCCAGTTTTAAGTTATGTATCTTTTCACTGTATGAAAGATACTCTGAAAATAACAATAACTGTATCCAATAAAAATGTCTTTTTGATTTCATTTCTAGCTTTTTTAAGAACACAAAGGTAAAATTATAGGCTTACTTTATTAATTAAGCCTTTGGCTTCATGTGTGAACTTTGATTCATAAATGAAATACTATTAAACAAAATATGTTTCTGATAATCAATTTAGCAATTTTCTTATATTCATTAATTTTTCTTATTTGAATTGTGGTAAGCATAATGATGACCCCTCAAATGCATCCCAACTGAATTGCTAGGACCTGTGAATATGATGAGTTATCACTCCTTTGACTATGTTATTCTATCGTCAGAAATGACATAAAATAAGGGAGATTATTCAAGAGAGCCTCATCTAATCACATGAGTCTTGTAAAGCAGATAGTTTTTTTTTTTTTCCTGGTTGGTGGCAGAAGCAGAAGTTGGAGAGATATATAATGCATGTGAAGTTGAAAACAATCCCCAGCAAGCAGCCAGCAAGAAAATGAGGACCTCATTCCTACGATCAAATGTAATTGAATTCTACCAGAAACATAAATCAGGTGGGTGAGGACTGCACCCCAGGGGCCCCAATAATAGCTACTATCTTTATATCTGTCTTCTTAGACCCCCAAGTACAGTATTCATAGTATTCAACCAAATCCACCTGGACTTCTGACCTACAGAAAAGTGAAAGTTATTTCAAAGCCTTGAAGTTCGTTGTACAGCAATGGGAAACTAATATATCAACACTGAGATTTTCATTTTTTTAGAAAATATGTTTAACTGCAAAGTAATTTGCCACAAGGGTCAAGGGCTATAAATCGATTGTATATTAAACAGATTGGATTTAACAGAATCTTTCAGGCTGAATTTTGGTATAGGTAATTCCTTCTGAATTTTAAGACATTTTTATATACTACATCGATTTGCCTATAGTGATTTCTAGAAATAAAATTGTTATCATTATTTATTAGTTATTTCATAGAAAGGTATAGTTAGAAATTAGGAGGTTTGGGTTTAAATTCTAACTCCATAATGAATCTACTTTTATAATTTGGACAGTGTTGGTATTTCTATCTAATTTTGAACCTAACATTCCTAGATGAGTGCAAGGCGATTTTATTATTATTTCTCTGGAGAAGTATACACTTTCTTACATAACAAGCTTTAGCTGAAGTGCCCATGGGCTAGTCCAGCAGTGGTGATACCAGTAAGCAGAATGTCTCACTCCTTATGTCAGCCACTTAAGACAGTCAATCATTTTTATTGGATATAATGATTGCAGAGTGATATCCACCAAAAGTATTAGCACCAGCAATCACTTTTTGTATCATTATACAAGGACTCTTTTATAAAGGAGGTATTCATCATTTCTTAAGAAATGTATCTTAAGAAGAAACATCAGCATTCATAATGGCTGTCAAGTAGACACATTCTTTGTAAGACTGACATTACTTGATCAAAGGTGGTGGTGGTAGCAGACAGGGCCTTGGAGAATATGTTAAAATAATGCCCCCAAATGTGTACATCTTAAAGTGCATTTAGCACTAAAATGACCTTGACTGAGGACTTAATAGATATTAATGTTTCAGAAAGATAAACACAAGGTTAAATAATGATGATTTGCAAGTTCCAATAATGGATACTTATGTTTCATTATACATATGAGTTTTTTTTCCAATCTTTTGTTTGTTTTTTTTTTTTTTTAAGTCACCCTAAGGCTAAAATGCGGAGAAGGCAATGGCACCCCACTCCAGTACTCTTGCCTGGAAAATCCCATGGATGGAGGAGCCTGGTAGGCTGCAGTCCATGGTGTCGCTAAGAGTCGGACATGACTGAGTGACTTCACTTTCACTTTTCACTTTCATGCATTGGAGAAGGAAATGGCAACCCACTCCAGTGTTGTTGCCTGGAGAATCCCAGGGACGGGGGAGCCTGGTGGGCTCACACAGAGTCGGACACGACTGAAGTGACTTAGCAGCAGCAGCAAGGCTAAAATGACTAATTCTCAACTTAAACATGGGATTCAACATTAAATGTTTTAAAACTTATCTTCCTCTTAAAAATATTTGTCCTATTCAAGAGTAAAGTGAGTTTAGTCCAAATTATTCAAGGAAATCAATTTTATATTTGGCTCTAAAATAATTTTTCTATCTTCATCACAGTACTGTGCAAGTCTATGACTATTTAGCTCCAGTGTTAAGGATACCCTATTAATAAGGCCATGGTGTTGGATTGGATGTCCAAAGAAACTCCTCAGAGATGTTCCTGTTCATTGTCTACAGAACATATATCTTTTAAAGTTGCTGCTTTTTATTTTTTATTGAAGTATAGCTGACTTACAATGTTGTGTTGATTTCTGTTGTACAGCAAAGTGATTCAGATATATATATATATATATATTTCCATTATGGCTGTCATATGATCTCGAATATACTTTCCTGTGCTATACAGTAGGACTTTGTTATTTATTCATTCTATATGTAACAGCTTACATTTTCTAACCTTAACCTCCCACTCCATTCCTCTCTCAACTCCCACCTCCTTGACAGCCATAAGTCTGTTCTGAGTCTGTTTCCGTCTCATAGACAGGTTTATTTGTGTCCTAGTTTGGATTCCACATGTAAGTGATACACAGAACATTTAACATAGTAGAGACACATGCCTTGCAAATGTAAGGCTTCAAGGTGTTACAAGGTAAGTGAATGTGAGGAATGTTGAAAATCCATCCAAATTATCTGTAAAATCATGTGCTCTACTTATTGTTGATTCATTAATAGTATCATATTTATATGGGATTTATATTTTCTCTAATAGATCATATATGAAAATAGAAAATCTTTTATCAATTTATCTCAATACAAACTTATTTCTGTATAACATTTCATAGCAACAAAAATGTACTTGAATGAGAATTCAAACAAAGCATTTTTGAAACTCAGACTATAGTAGATGCTATCCGGCCGGTGGGCTCTTCCAGGTGCCCTTTTGGGTCTGAAGTACGAATCCAGTGACCAGAAGCATTGCCTATTGATAGATCATACCCAAGCCCCTTCTCAGGAAGTACCCTCGGTCACCATGAGCTACCTTGCTTATGATCTATATCACATCCAGAAACAACCCTCTTCTCATGACTGATTACTGCTGAAGTTCAAAACTCCCAGTCTCTTGTCTCAATTCTGGGCATATATGAAAGGCCAGCACAGTTTCAGGGTTCTACATGGGATCAGCTTAGGCTTTTGTTACCCTCCTGACAGGGGCAATAGATTCAAGGTAGTGGGGCCAGGGAAGAATCTGTTTGGCACCCAAGTGAAAGAGTGGGGCATCTCTTGCTAATCCTCTACCCAGTTTTGATGGCAATGCATCAGAGAAGTAACCATGGCTTGACGAGCATGGTGAATAGTGACTGATACTCCTCAGGGTTGATGGCCTGGGTTGCCCCAGTAGGCAAGCTGCCTACACGGGCAAATGAGGGTCCAGAGAATCGAGACAAAATGGGCAGGGCAGAACATTCCAACAGGAGCTGCAGAGGTGGGCTACAGTTTGTCCCACTGATCTTGTAAGTTCACCTTGAAAAACAACACCAACTGGTAGAGGGGATTTTTCCAGGTGAGATGACAGTACTATCTGAAGCACAGTCATCTGTGGAGTGCAAGGTATGGACTGAAGAGAATCCATGCTGTACCATCTAGATCCCCCCTTTTACTATTAAATTTCCAGGTTCAATGCACGATACTGGATGCTCGGGGCTAGTGCACTGGGACGACCCAGAGGGATGGTATGGGGAGGGAGGAGGGAGGAGGGTTCAGGATGGGGAACACATGTATACCTGTGGCGGATTCATTTTGATATTTGGCAAAACTAATACAATTATGTCAAGTTTAAAAATAAAATAAAATTAAAAAAAAAATAAATAAATAAATTTCTATTCTTCCAATGTGGCTTGTGATGTCTCACAGCTAAGTCCCTCTCAAGGAATTGTCCCTTGGTCAAAGGGAGAGGCCTAACTCAAGGTCACGTCTCACTCCTACAGGCAGCATACAGCGGGTGACAAGTCCCTGGGGGAATACAAAGGCCTGCCCATCATTCTCCCAAACTCGGACATATACGAAAGACCATCATGGTTTTGGAGCATTCCATAACATGAAGGGGTTGCAACTGCATTGTAGTTCCCATTTTTCATCTACCCAATCCTGTTTTTGTTCTTAAGATCACTCTCCAATAAACTTACTGAATATAAATCTCTGTCTCTGAGTTGGTATCGTGGGAAAGCTGACCTATATGTTGAAATCACTACCGATGACAGAAAAGAAAAGGCCCCCTGAATTTCCTCAGTGAAAAAATGAGATTTCATAAATCACTTTGATGAAAGTACCATAAGCATAAATGAAATACTAAAAGCACTATAACAGATAAGCAAGAAGAGGGCTCAAATCCATGTGAAAATTTATAAGCCAGGCTCAGTATCTGAAACACTGTATTATTTTACAAACACACTACAGATTTTTTAGACAATCACATAGGATATGACTGTTTTAAAATGTTTACCATCCAAAGGTTCAATAATATATTAATAATGTCTGTACTATAATCTCAATAAAGCTGGCCCTAGTGTGTATTACAGGCAGACTGTTCCTAAATAATGTATCCCTCCATTTGCTTCTGGCTTCTTCAGCTGGGCTTTCCTTTCCATTTAGATTTTTTTTCCTTCTTTCATTCCCCATGCACACTTGTAAAATTAAACACTTAACCCCATAGTGTAAGAAAAGGGATAATATCCTATACTTTGCAAATTAATTATTTTAAGTATTTAAATGTATCTAGTCTTTTATTTTTGAAGAGAATGGTACGGAAAACCAAAACTCATTAAATAAATCACTACATATCTATTTTAATTCCAAACATATTTTCTCTGTAAGTGCAGAGTAGCCCATAATAATATGCTTATTTGTAAAGGCATCTACATACATATTGAAATTATTATTTCCTAAGCCCTTTCATTTTTTTCTGCCACTTTATACATTTATGAGTATAATATGGGATGATTGTATTGACATTTAAAGATAATAATAGGCCACATCATTTCAGTTGTGGCCTACTCTTTGCAACCCCACAGACAGTAGCCTGCCAGGCTCCTCTGTCCACGGGATTCTCCAGGCAAGAATACTGGAGTGGGTTGCCATGTCCTTTTCCAGGGGATCTTCCCAGCCCAGGGCTCGAATCTGTGTCTCTTATGTGTCCTGCATTGGCAGGCAGGTTCTTTACTACTGGCACCACGTGGGAATCGTAATAATTATCATTTATTACCAGTTCAATATGTACTAAATACTGCTAAAATAAATTTACATGATTGTCTCATTCAATTCTCAAATAATCCTGTCAAGTTCATACTATTATTATCCCCACAATAAAACTGAATGAATAGATACAAAACTATTCACCTCTCCTATTCAACGTTATACTATATAACCTAAGCAGCAAAGGAGAATGTAAGAAATCAATAAGAAACTAGGAAGGAATAAAGTAAAGTTCCATTTTTCATAGATGATACGATTATTTACAAGAGAATTAGCAGAAAAATTATTAGAGCTAATAACAGTTCAACAATGAGGGGTGATCAATATAAAGAATCAATTGTGTTCCTATAAACAAGGAAAAATAGCAAGAAAATACCATTTTAAAAGATACTGGTTCTGGACATCTGGCTTCTTCTGAACACTTGAGATGTAATCATGTATTTTAAAAATTCTTTACTCCAATAAATATTAATTTAAAAATTAAATTAAAATCTGAACATCATAATAAGTTATTTCCAACTTTTATTTAAAAACCAAACATATCAACTAGGGTAAGGAAATAAAATATATAGTATCTTCAACAACACTTGTTGACAAAAGAATGGGCATATATAAATCCCAAAATGAGGGTGGATGTAGCCAAATCATTAGAAGATCTGAGCAATAGAATTTATAGTAAATGGAATACCTGATGAGTTCCATAAGCCACAGAACCTCTAAATCACAAATAAAACTTACCACTAGAAGTTAGGGACCTCACATTGAACAGAATCCTGGGCTTTAGATTCTTGGAAGGGTCAGCTAAAGTTGGGGAGTTATATGTGGGTGCTAAAAATGAGTGGTTAAGGTCATTAAGCAGGAAAGAGAGAAATAGTTGTGGCCTTCTACGTAGAATTACTTGTTTCAAAAAATAAAATATTGTTTGGAACATGCTGTTGCTGCTGCTGCTAAGTCACTTCAGTCATTCACATTTAAAAAAATGCTGTTTATTGGAAAATCAAATTATGCCAAGCATCTATACTTTAACTGGCAAATGCACCTTTAGGGTATCAGAAATATCGAGAAACATAAAATCTCACTCTGAATTAACATTATTGGAGGTCAAATAAAACTGAATGGAGCAAGAAAATGGGAGTTAAGGGGAGATAAGCACTAGAGGGATTGAACGGGTTAAGGCACAGGAGATACCCCCAATCTTGTAACTGTGAAATAGATCATCTAAATATTGGTGCACTGTCTTGAAACACAAGATTATCTTGAAAAGATAACCTTCCTGAATTAGACTCAGCTCAGAGACAGAGAGAAAGACATACAAAAAGAGCATAATTTGAGAAGAGGCACCCCACAAGTGGTGAAGCAGTGAAGGCTATTTTGATCCATCTCTGCATTCTCCCCAGGAACCTCTTCCTAAATATCCTGGAAATTCTATTTTAACCAAACTAGGGAAGAAAATAAGATCACCACCAAACAGTGTACCCTAAAATGATGAAAATTAACTTCTAATATCTCATAATGAGCTAAAATAAATTAAGAAAACAGGTGACTGAAAGAACAAAAACAAACAGAAAAGTTCAGAAATTGGACGGTTATACAAAAGAAGGCACAGAAATAAGAGAAGTGACAGTTTTCAAGGAAGATTAAGGGCGGAAAAAACCCTTCAGAAAGGATGATGGAATTAAAAGATACATAGTCAAATAAAAATAGACAGTAAGGTAAATAATTGAAGTAAGAAAAGTGTAAAGGATAAAACAGGGTAAAAAAGTAAGTCACCAAAGAATGAAATCAAAGAAAGGAACAGAAAATTATTTAAACCCTTAATTCAGATAACTGCAATAAAAGCACTCATTCCACATATTAAAATACAAAATCAACTGAAAACACCAGGAGACCCATGCCAGTAAAAGTATCACTTTTTGAAAACTGAGGTATAATTAACATATGATAAAGTGCATACATTTTAAGTGTGCAGTTGTATTAGTTTTGACAATTGTATAAACCCATGTAAGCAAGACTCTAATTAAGATACGCATTTATAGAAACCTAATGCCCATTCCCAACAAAAGATTCTACTGTTTTGATTTTATTAGCACAGTGTTCCCTTTTCTAGAATTTCATGTAAATGGAAACACAAGGTATAAAATATCTGTCGTGTTGGATTTCACACAGTGTTTCTGATATTAATAAATGTTCCTGCATGTGTCAGTAGTCTTTAACTACATTATATTTTATAAATGCATCCCATGTGTTTACCCATTAATCCACTGATGGATATTTGTTTTTTCCCTGCTTTTTAGATATTATGAGTAAAACTGTTATCAATATTCAGCTTTTTCACTATTGTATAAGGTTTTTAGTGGACATAAATTTCCTATTTTGGGGGGATAAATACTTAAAATACTTAAAGGAGTGGGATTGATATATCATAGAGTATGTCAATGTTTTTTTTTTTTTTTTTTTAACTATTGCTAAAACCATCCATTCTGAAGGAGATCAGCCCTGGGATTTCTTTGGAAGGAATGATGCTAAAGCTGAAACTCCAGTTCATGCAAAGAGTTGACTCATTAGAAAAGACTCTGATGCTGGGAGGGATTGGGGGCAGGAGGAGAAGGGGACGACAGAGGATGAGATGGCTGGATGGCATCACTGACTCGATGGACTTGAGTCTGAGTGAACTCTGGGAGTTGGTGATGGACAGGGAGGCCTGGCGTGCTACGATTTATGGGGTCGCAAAGAGTTGGACACAACTGAGCGACTGAACTGAACCAAACTGAAACTATTTTCTACAGGCTTGAACCATTTTACATTTCCACAAAAAATGTATAAGAAATCTAGTTGTTCCAAAGCCTCTCCAGCAATTGGTAGTGCCTATCTTGTTAATTTTAGTTACTCTAGTTTGTGAAGAATGTTAGTGTTTTAATTTGCATTTCCTTGAAGTTGAATGCTTTTATATGCTTATCAGTCAGATATTATCAATGAAACAAAATATATAATTTTTAAAAGGATCAATAATAAAATTGATATCAAGATGGACTAAGAAAAAAGGATGGAAAAATACTGGTATCAGAAATTAACAGAATGTCCAGTATTCAGGCATCTGCAAAAATCAAAATGTTCATAAGAGACTACTACAAACAACTCTACACAAATACCTTTGACAAATTAAATGCAACGAACCAATTCTTTAAGAGGCACGTATGATCAACAAATTTCCTTGGAAGGAAAATTATGACCAACCTAGATAGCATATTCAAAAGCAGAGACATTACTTCGCCAACGAAGGTCCGTCTAGTCAAGGCTATGGTTTTTCCTGTGGTCATGTATGGATGTGAGAGTTGGACTGTGGAGAAAGCTGAGCACTGAAGAATTGATGATTTTTAACTGTGGTGTTGGCGAAGACTCTTGAGAGTCCCTTGGACTGCAAGGAGATCCAACCAGTCCATTCTAAAGGAGATCAGTCCTGGGTGTTCATTGGAAGGACTGATGCTGAAGCTGAAACTCCAATACTTTGGCCACCTCATGCGAAGAGTTGACTCATTGGAAAAGACCCTGATGTTGCGAGGGATTGAGGGCAGGAGGAGAAGGGAATGACAGAGGATGAGAGGGCTGGAGGGCATCACCGACTCAGTGGACATGAGTTTGGGTAAACTCTGGGTGTTGGTGATGGACAGGGAGGCCTGGTGTGCTGCGATTCATGGGGTTGCAAAGAGTCAGACACGACTGAGCGACTGAACTGAACTGATGATCAACTTAACTAATATGAAATAAATTAAATATTTCATTAAAGAAATTACATTCATAATTTAAAAACCTAAAAGGAAACTTCTAGGCCTAAATGACTAAGTGGGAAAATTCTTCTAAACATTTAATACCATAATTTCACAACATTTATTTGAGAAAATGGAAGATGCAAGAATACTTTCTAATTAATATTATTAAGTCAGTATTTCTCTGAAAACAAAATCCCAGACAAAAGTACAAAAGAAAAAACCAAATTAAATACAAATATAATGAATACAGAAGTAAAAATCCTTAACAAAATGCTAGTCCTTGAAATTCAGCAGTATCACATAGAATAGTCAACTATGATCAATGAGTATTTAAAGGATGCAAGGGCTTATTCAATATTCAAAAATTAATCAATGTAATCCATTAAATTAATAGGTTTAAAAAAATAAACACATATCAATTGATGCAGGAAAGCACTTAATAGAATTCAACACTAATTCATGATTTAAAAAACAGAAATAGAGGTGAACTTCTTCAATGTTACAAAGATCATCTAAAAATTGCCTACTGCTGCTGCTGCTCCATTGCTCAGTCACGTTTGACTCTTTGTGGCCCAATGGACTGTAGCCCACCAGGCTCTTCTGCCCATGGAATTTTCCAGGAAAGAAAGCTGGAGCGTCTTGCTATTTACTACTCCAGGGGATCTTCCCAAACTAGGGATGGAAACTGCATCTCATGCATCTCCTGAATTGGCAGGGGAATTCTTTACCCCTAGTGCCACCTGGGAAGCCCCCAAAATGCCTACAACTAAGGTCACACTTTATGGTGAAATACTGAATGCTTTCCACCTACAGTACAGTATAGTGTTGGTCACTTAGTCATGTCCAACTCTTTGATACCCCGTGGACTATAACCCACCAGGCTCCTGGTCCATGGGATTCTCCAGGCAAGAATATTGGAGTGGGTTCAGTTTCCTTCTCCAGGGGATTTTCCCAACCCAGGGATCAAACCCAGGTTTCCCATATTGCAGGCAGACTCTTTACCTTCTGAGCCACCAGGGAAGCTTCCTAAGATTGATAATAAGACAAGGACATTTGTTCCCACCATTCCCTTTAAAAGTCTGGAGGTTATAGCCAGAAAAAATAATACAAGAAAAATAAATAAGAAGCATAATGATCAGAAATGAATGAAGACAATTGTTCCTATTATTAATGACACGATTTTGTATGCAGAACTCAAAAGAACTCTAAAAATTCTTTCTAGAGCTAAGTGAGTCAGGGTAGGTAAAAGGCTGCAAGAATGATATACTGTATTTCTGGTGGTGGTGGTGGTTTAGTCACTAAGTCGTGTCTGACTCTTGTGACCCCATGGACTGTAGCTAGCCAGGCTCCTCTGCCCATGGGATTCTCCTGGCAAGAATACTGGAGTCGGTTGCCATTTCCTTCTCCACTGTATTTCTTTTTTTTAATTTTATTTTATTTTTAAACTTTACAATATTGTATTAGTTTTGCCAAATATCGAAATGAATCCGCCACAGGTATACTTGTGTTCCCCATCCTGAACCCTCCTCCCTCCTCTCTCCCCGCTCTGGGTCGTCCCAGTGCACCAGCCCCAAGCATTCAGTATCGTGCATTGAACCTGGACTGGCGACTTGTATTTCTATATAGTAGCAATAAACACAGAAATTTTAAACATAATACCATTTAAAATAATGCAAGACAACCAAAATATTCAGGTGTAAATCTAGAAAAACATGCATAAGATTTGTACAATGAAAACTATAAAATGCTGATGAAAGAAACCAAAGATGATCTAAGTGGGTGGAGAGACATACCATATTCATGAATTGGAAGACTCAATATAGTGAAGATGCCAAATTATCCTCATTACAGGTTTAATGTAGTTAAAATAATTACTACCCAAATTCTAACTATAGACAAGATCATAAAATGTATATGGAAAGGTAAAAAAAATTAAAGTAATTAAAGCAATCTTGAAAAAGAAGAATAAAGTTAAAGGAATGGCTTTATTGATATAGCAGTTGCAGTATCCAACACAGTATAGTATGGGCAGATATATAAACACATAATGTGCTAATGTCTGGTGATGTTGGGAATGTTTTTATGTGTTTTTCTTTGCCATCTGTATATTCTCTTGGGTAAAATGTCTCTCATGTCTTTTGCCCTTTTTCTATTAATACTTGTTTGTTCTTATACTATTGCATTTTGATTTTTTACTATATCTTAAATATGAGTTGTTTGTCAGATATGCAGTTTGGAAGTATTTTTCCCACTGTTTATACTGTCTCTCTGTCCTTTCAGCAGGGCATTTCCCAGAACAAAATATCTAATTCAGGTGAAGTCACTGATTTCGGCTACTCGGTCTTCTAATTCACTGATTTCTCTGTATCATCAAATATACTATTGACTCTCTAGTGTATCTTTTTATTTCAGTTATTGTATTCTTCAGTTTGGTAACTTCATATTCTTCTCTTTGTTAATACTCTCACTGTGTTCATCCATCTTTCTTCTGATTTCTTTGTTCTTAATGACCACGATCATTACATTAAACTCTTTACCCTGAAGACTGCCTACCTTCACTTTGGTTCTTTTTCTAAGGTTTTCTTTTACTCCTTCATTTGGAACATATTCCCCTATCTGCTCATTTTGTCTAATTCCCTGATCTTGGAGAAACACCTTTATGTGGGAGACATGCTAGGGGACCCAGCAGCACACTCACTTCTAGCTACCAGAGCTATCTGCTCTAGTGGCCCTCCATGCGGGCTTCATGGACCTTCTGTTATTGATGGGCTGACTCCTGTGAGTACACTGGTAGGCAGAGCTGGCCCCCCGGTCCACTTGGCTGCCAGCCTCAGCCTTGGGTGGTGGCTGACAGGCTATTGGTGAGGGGGGCTGGATCCCGACATGGCTAACCTCATGTTACCCTAGGACTGGTACTGCTGGCAGGTAACCCCTGGCACTGATAGGCTAGGGGGAGGACTCCAAAATGGCCATTGTCAGGGCCAGTGTCTGTACAGTAGAGTAAGCTCCCTGAAACGGCTGCTGCCAGCATCTGTGTTCCCAAAGCAAGTCCTGCTTGCCTCCTGCCTCTCTGGGAGACTCTCCAAGGTCAGCAAGTGGGTCTGACCTAGGGTCCTTTCAAATTATGGCCTTTGCCCTGGGACTCAGAGTGTGTGAGGTTTTGCATACACCTTTTATGAGAGGAGTTTCTGTTTTCAGCAGCCCTCCAGATCTCCTACACAGAAGCCCTGCTGACCTTCAAATCCAGATGTTCGAGGGGCTCATCCTCCTGTTTCATGACCCCTGGGCTGGGGAGGTTCAGACCCCTCACCTTTTAAGATTAACCTCTGCAATTATAATTACCCTTCTGTTGTGGGCTGCCCACCTGGGGGTATAGGTTTTTACCATATTATATCTCTACCCACAGATACTGTTTCATTACAGCCCTTCTTTATAGCTTTCATTGTCGAAAATCTTTTCTGCTAATCTCTGCATCATCCTCACTAACAATCACTCTCTATAAACAGTTGTGATTTTGGTGTATCTGGGAGAGGAGGTGAGGTCAGAGTCTTCCTACTCGGTCATGGGGCCACATATTGTGTCTTTTAGGAGTTTCTTAGGAAAACAGTTACAGGGTCATGGAAAATGGAAAGTAAACAGCAAATGAAGAGATGCAAAAGTGATAAAAACGAAGGCAAGACTGACATGGTTTGAATGATTTCAGTGAAAATATGTATTCCAACCATTCCGTACTTCATTAAATGCCCAGGAAATAGTGAATTATTGAACACTGGCTGTCGGCACCCTAGTGGGTGCTAACTTTGATTCAAAACCTCATACACTGCCTGCTCCCATGTGACTCAACAGTCCGCAACAGGCATGGACACAGATTATTTAGTATGTACTCAGCCTCTCAGTTGTGTCTGACTCTTTTCCACCCCATGGACTGCAGCCCGCCAGGCTCCTCTGTCCCTGGAATTTCCGGGTAAGAATACTGGAGTGGTGATTATTTAGTTATTAGTGAGTTATTTAGATTAGTGCGATGGAAGTTAGCTCAGTGGACACTGGGAACACTTAGAGCCCTAACACTGCCTTGCTGTCAGTGCAAGGACTCACTCAGGTTGCCTCAAAAATCAGCGAGACAACACATTTCTATTTCCTAGCTAAAGTTGCCTTTAATGTTCTCATTTGTCATCCTCTGTAGAAAGCAGTTCTGGTTTATAGTTGAAACTATTAGCTGTTTGAGAACCTGTAAACTCCCTAAAAGTTTCACAACTCGATCAAGTTCACCACTTCAAACAACGGATAAGGCAGTCATTGTACCTCAGGGTATTCATTGACTCATTGATGAAATGTTTTAAATCAAAATAGTCAACTACTTTTGCTACAGTCTCACCATTCTGGCTAAATATTTATTCTCATAACAAATATTTACTGAGTCCATAAATTGGGCTGGGAGCTGAAGATATACCAATAAATAATAAGCAGTTTGCCTTCAGATATCTCAGTCTACTGGGGGAGATGGGCAGGGGAATGAATGATTTTTCATATGAGGAAACATGTTATGAGGAATAGAGGGAATAGCTCTCTTGGTTTAGGATAAATCGTATCCCTGGGAATGCTTGGAGGGTTGCAGAATATCATCACTCAACTGCTTTTTATCTCTTTTTATTTCAAAGATCTTCCAAAGAAGAAACATTTAAAAAATTCTGTCATTTGAATTGGGTTCTTGATTTTGTAGAACTGGGCAGTAATTACAAGAATTTATTTCTTATAACATTAGAGATAAATGCCATCTTAGATAAAAGTTTAAGCCCAAACTCTGATAGTGCAAGAGGCAGCTAAGTATGCGAGCAGATAGCTGGCACTTTAAATAAAATGGGAATATATCCAAATATCAAGACAGTATTAATGATTTTAGCAATTAAAGGAGCAATGGCCTTCCACACATTTTGCAAAAGAGCAAGTTCAGCTTTGCCTCAATTAACCCAGATTTCAATTCAAGGGTAGAAGAATCGTGAACCAAACGGATCCTCCACAAATCCTGCAGTGAAAATGTAGCATATTAGATCTGGTCACTTTTTTTTTTTTTTTTAAAGATCTGATCATATTTTTAACACCTGTTTTAAAAACTGTAGCTTAATTTATATCCGCAAAGTTCTTGAGCTGATGATCTAGCCATCACTAAACAAAAACTTAAAATTAAATGTGAAAAATACAGAATTATCAGTGCAGAAAAATGGAAAATAAAGAGAGTTGACTTTGATTTTTCAAAATAACAAAGGGCAGAATGAAAATGAGTTTGTTCTGCCCTTGTACCCTGATGCATAATAAGAGACTGAGGGGACAAGCTCAATGAAATTAAAGGGCAATATACTTAAAATGAATGGACATATTTATTTGCCCAGCATGTATAATAACATTTTAGTACCCTCAGTTGCTAGAGGTCATAGAAAACAAATAAAAATACCTGGAATTTGAAAAGAATAAAATAATTTTCTAAGTAATGAAAACATTTATGACCAAGATAATGGCATAGTTAATTATATTGCTATACTTCAGCGAGTGTTAAATAAATCATCTACCAAAAACTGCCCCATCAGCAATAAGTACAATAAAGATTCTCTACAAGTCTTTGAAGTCTTCAGAATTTTCTATTGCTTTCAGTGAAGAAGTAACTAGATCTCACTGATTTGTTAGCCAATAAAATATGTCCCTATATTTTTTGGGGGGTGTGCAAAGTGGGTATGGAATAAACAATTGAATACCAAAATGAAACATGCTGAAATATTGGCATGAAGTTAGATTTTAATGTAAATGTGTGTTCTTCTATATCTTAATTTTATAATTTTCAGAGTCACAAATTCTCTGCACCACAGTTTTCCCATTTGTGAAGTGGATTCACTGAGATTTCCCTTTGAGGACAGGGCAGACACACTGCAGTTTTAGCTTTCTATGTATGCAAACTCTACAGGGCTCAGAGGCCTAAATAGCACCAGTAGCCCAGCTTCAATAACCCACCATTGCTCAAAGTAATGGCAACCCACTCCAGTACTCTTGCCTGGAAAATCCCATGGACGGAGGAGCCTGGTTGGCTGCAGTCCATGGGGTAGCTAAGAGTCGGGCACGACTGAGCGACTTCACTTTCACTTTTCACTTTCACTTTTCACTTTCATGCATTGGAGAAGGAAATGGCAACCCACTCCAGTGTTCTTGCCTGGAGAATCCCATGGACGGGGGAGCCTGCTGGGCTGCCGTCATGGGGTAGCTAAGAGTCAGACACGACTGAAGCGACTTAGCAGCAGCAGCAGTTCAAAGTAAAAATAAAAGAAACAAGTATCTCTAATCATAATTCTGTATTAAATACTTATATGTATATTAAACACACACACACACAAACTCTAACAATGGTTCACTAATACATCTTGGTTTTGTGTAAGCACCTGGCTTGTTTGTGACCCTATGGACTGTAGCCCAACAGGCTCCTCTGTCCATGGAATTCTCTAGGCAAGAAGACTGGACTGGGTTGCCATGCCCTCCTCCAGGATCTTCCTGACCAGGGATCTAACCCACTTCTCTTACATCTCTTGCATTGGCATGCAGGTTCTTTACCATTAGTGCTACTTGGGAAGCCAAGTGAAAAAAAGCTAATTACCTTTAATTATAATTCTGTATTAAATACCTATAATTATAGTAACAACAAGAACAACAAAAAACTCTAAGAAGGAGAATGTTCACTAACATCTCTTGGTTCAGTGTAAGCCCCAGACTTGTTTACTGTGAGCCTGAGACTCTCTTTTCCTTGGAGTCTGAGTATGAGGCACAGTGATCTCCCTTTTTATGTTAGGGTCAGGCTTTGATCATTCAGAGCTAAACGTCTTGCTCCCGTAATTGTGCTATGCCCTATGTTTCTACACTGAGCATTAAGATTCTGTCATTTTATCTCAACACAACTTATTTTGTCTAGAAAACATATTTCTTTTTATTAGGTCATCAGATTTTTGGTGAAGCTGAAAAGTTGAAAGCCAAAGAAAAATAAATTGAAATGAAGAAAATAAATGTTAAGGGGATAGGCAAAAAACTTGAAAATCAGTGATGGAGAAGGATAAATAATAATGCTAATATATGATCTAAATGTAAACAACACTCAAAGGCCTATCAAGAACCTATCCTTGAGAATTATTGAGAATAATTTATTGACAATGTGAGGAAAATGTTAACAGAAAATGCATAATTTGTTTCACTGTCTCCAAAGATGATTTTGAGTAAATGTCAAAAACAGACTTAAACCTCAACCAACAAATAATTATTTGAGTTGCTGAGGGAAATCATGAAAATCTGACAAAATTCCAAAATTGGCAGGTCTAAACTTGTGGCTCAGCTGGTAAAGAATCCACCTGCAATGTGGGAGACCTGGGTTTGATCCCTGGGTTGAGAAGTTCCCCTGGAGAAGGGAAAGGCTACCCACTCCAGAATTCTGGCCTAGAGAATTCCATGGACTATACAGTCCAGGGGGTCGCAAAGAGTTGGACATGACTGAGTGACTTTTACTTCACTTAAATCCATAATAAGAACAAAAGAACAAAAGTCAGTACTAGTTTCTACTATATTTTTAAACACTTTATGCCTTGGATATTATTTTTTTTATAAGAAGTAAAGCAGCATTGCATGCATTTACTTTGCAATCTATTAAAAACTATATAAATGCCAAAACTATTTCACGAAGCTTTAACAGAGGAGATGGTATTGAAATTCTAAAGAGAAATGATTTGTACTTAGCATTTCTCTGGCATTACAGAAATGATTGGAATTTTTTCTTTTAATTAAAACTGCCAGCATGGAAGGATTTAAGGATGATCAGAATAAATCCTACCAGCAAACTTCATTAACCAAGAAAGTTATAGGAAAAATAAAACATACTATTTACTAGTGTTATAAGAACTGGATCTACATATCAGGTATATTTAGAAAAGTTCTCATAAATTTATTGATGCTGATTGTGAGCAGAATGTTGGAGAAGTCTTCAAAATTCCAGAAATTGTGAATAACTTAGACAATTGGTGATTAAAATATTTAAAGGACTATTTTTCTCTATTATTTCTCTGAGCATGAAATATATGTATTTTAGGAACCTATTACTTAAGAAAATCAGGTATTTTTCCTCTTTACTTTTTAGCTTGTATAAAAATAGTACCTAATGAGATGATATAGAATTATGTTTACTGTAACTTAGTCACAGAAGCAGAAGATATTGAGAAGAGGTAGAAAGAATACACAAAAGAACTATACAAAAAAGATCTTAATGACCCAGATAACCATGATGGTGTGATCACTCACCTAGAGCCAGACATCTTGTAGTGCAAAGTCAACTGGGCCTTAGGAAGTATCACTCTCCACAAAGCTAGTGGAGGTGACGGAATTCCAGTTGAGCTATTTCAAATTCTAAAAGATGCTGCTGCTAAAGTGCTGCACTCCAAAGGCCAGTAAATTTGGAAAACTCAGCAGTGGCCACAGGACTGGAAAAGGTCAGTTTTCATTCCAATCCCCCAAAAAAAGGCAATGCCAAAGAATGTTCAAACTACTGCACAATTGCACTCATCTCACATGCTAGCAAAGTAATGCTCAAAATTCTCCAGGCCAGGCTTCAATACTACGTAAACTGCAAATGTCCAGATGTTCAAGCTGGATTTAGAAAAGGCAGAGGAACCAGAGATCAAATTGCCAATAGCCTTTGGATCATTGAAAAAGCAAGAGAGTTCCAGAAAAACATCTACTTCTGCTTTATTGACTACGACAAAGCCTTTGACTATGTAGATCACAAAAAAAAAAAAAAAAACTGCAGAAAATTCTTAGAGATGGGCATTCCAAACCACCCAAACTGCCTCCTGAGAAATCTGTATGCAGGTCAAGAAGCAATAATTAGAACCGGACATGAAACAACGGACTGATTGCAAATTGGGAAAAGTGTATGTATGGCTCACTGGCAGCAGGGCTCTAACAGACCTGCGGCCCACCAGGCTCCTCCATCCATGGGATTTTCCAGGCAAGAGTGCTGGAGTGGGGTGCCATTGCCTTCTCCGTCCCATGTGGCGCTAGTGATTAAAAAACCCATCTGCCAATGCAGAAGACATATTAAGAAACTCAGTTCAGTCTCTGGGTCAGAAAAATCCTCTGGAGAAGGGAATGGCAACCCACTCCAGTATTGTTGCCTAGAGAATCCCATGGACAGAGGAACCTGAAGGGCTGAAGTCCACAGGGTCACAAAAAATTGGACAAGACAGAAGCGACTTAGCACACACAAGTAGCAAAAATGCATAGTCCTTTAGAAATACTAAGTCAGTACTAAGCATTTAAGCTGACCTCTCTAAAATTTAAAAAAAAAAAGAGAGAGCAAGAGAGTGAAATTTCTTTCCTATACTGTATAAGATTCTGTTCAGGATAAAGACTTCAGTCCAAAGATTTACATGCAGTTAAGCCTCAAGAGGTACTGGATGTATTGATATGAAAAGTAGAATCAAAACTTGACAAAGGACCACAGTGCCTTGATCCAACAGGCTCTGAAATACTGCTAACCAGAATTCAGCCTTCTCTAGCCATAGGCATCACTCCTGACACAAGTCTCCTTAAATTTACTTCTGTTAGAGCCCTGCTGCCAGTGAGCCATGACCTTTGCCTTCCATGACGGCCAACAGAAAAACCCAGGGCCACCTAGCCCATGTCAAATACAACAGTGCTTCCCCAGCTCACCTGAATTTTTAAATTCTGTAAGGTACTCTGAGTTGAGTAAGTCATCTTACTGTACTTTACTTTCTGGCAGCATATCTGCTATTCACCTTTAGAGACTTTTCCAAAATGTCATAATTGCACTGGGAAGTTTTAACCTGAAATTCCTAATCTCTCCTAGTTTTTCTTTTTTAACTTTCTCTTGTGATTTTTATAAAAGTATCAATATCCCTCTTTTCCACTTTCATTTATCTTTATAGTTTTTATGCATATAAAAATTGCTTCTCTAAACTTATGACTTTTGGATACTCTATATAAAAATTAACTATGAAGATTATTGTATTAATGAATCAGATGTTTATATATCATACAGTCTGTAATTTACACTTATTACACCGACTTTATCCATCCACCAATCATCTCTTTTATATGTTGAGGCTTATTTCTGTCTTCCACTGATATACATATACTTATGAGAGTAAATAAGAAATTTAATGGTTTATTATAATTCAACTCTTCTGATTTTTCTCTCTTGACACTGAGCTTCCTAGATGCAAATTTGAAGGAAAATGTTAAGCCATCTTGTGACAGAAATATTTTAAGTTGATCCCATCAATTCTGAGTTTCTAATAGCTGCTTCTGTTTTAACAGGAAAATAAGATTTGTTTTGAAGAAGTTGTTGTTGTTCAGTAGCTAAGTCATGTCCAGCTCTTTGCAGCCCTGTGAACTGCAGCAGGCCAGGAGATATATAAGCCAATACGAGTTAATGGTAATATATGTGTACATTTCTCCATTTCCTTCTAGAATATAAAAAGGACTGGACCTTGCACTAAATGTGTATTTTGGGAGACAAGGGCAAGGGCAACCAGCAGGATAGTATCTTTTCTCTACTGCATTCAGCGAACAAAGGACCAGGTCAGTATCATTTACATTTGGAGATTCAGCCCTTCGGAACATCAGTCCTCGGCCAGTTCTATTCCTACGCTGCTGCTGCTAAGTCGCTTCAGTCACGTCCGACTCTGTGCGACCCCATAGACGGCAGCCCGTGAGGCTTCCCCGTCCCTGGGGTTCTCCAGGCAAGAACACTGGAATGGGTTGCCATTTCCTTCTCCAATGCATGAAAGTGAAAAGGGAAAGTGAAGTCGCTGAGTCTAGTCCGACTCTTAGCGACCCCATGGACTGCGGCCCACCAGGCTCCTCCTCCATGGGATTTTCCAGACAAGAGTACTGGAGTGGGGTGCCACTGCCTTCTCCGATTCCTACGCTAAGCCCTTACAATTGAAGTCATGTCTTCAATGTGTTGATTCTCTAGAAACTAGAAAAGATTTTAGGCTCTTGGCAACTTTTGATCCATGAATAATTGCACATGTATCAGTTGCTTCCAAAATTGTAAGAGTTTCCTGTTTTATGAGGTTTACTTTTTGTGCTGCTATCCTGAGAGAAATCAGTTTTCAGTGCTTTCAATACCTTCTCTGACACTGTAGCTATTCCTTCCTATAAAGGATACCTGCTCATTTGCTTTTTGTAAGATCCTGTTAGAAAAAATCCATAGCTTTCTGTCTGAATTCCTGTCACTTTGTAGCCATGTGCCCGGGAAGCCTGTATGGCTTTGCTTATTAGTTTACAAGATGCCAGACATGTTGATTCTGCAAGCACTGAAGATCTTACAAATGTAGGTGCATCTACTTCATCACCTAAAAGAGAAATACAGCCTTCCCAAAATTTAAATTCTAGGAATTTTCATTAATAATAATATACTGAAAATAATACATTAGGCACATGACTATCTCAAGCCTAAATTAATCATATTCTATACAAAGAAATGCCTTCCCAGGAGGCTCAGTGGTAAACAATCAGCCTGCCAATGCGGAAGACCCGGCTTCAATCTCTGAGTTGGGAAGATCCCCTGGAGGAGGTCATGGCAAACCACTCCAGTATTCTCACCTGGAGAATTCCAAGGGCAGAGGAGCCTGGTGGGCTACAGTCCACGGGGTTGCAAAAGAGTCAGACAGGACTTAGTGACTAAACAACAATAATACAAAGAACTAATATGATTATTAGATTAAATTCCCCACATTAGAATTCTCTTTTTATACTTAGAGAAACTGAGGCAAGGCTTCTATTAATTGAAATATTCACACTGGTACCAAGGCCACATGAGATAGGACATTAATTAATATATGTACCAAGCAGAAGCAACTTATTCTAATGGAAATTTAGAATGAATTCTTATGCATTCTATAATGGACACTGAGGTCCTGTCCTTCTATAATCTCTCTTTAGGTAAAGAAACTCAAAAAAAAAAAAAAAAGACACTCAGCCCAGCTGCTGGGGACTCACAACTGTTTCTCACTGAGCAATGCCCCAGGCCTTAGGGAGCTGACTTGCCCAAGACTGCATCCTTTTCCAGGGGACAGGATTCAGCTACTGACTGGCAGAGGTGGGGAGAGAAAGCCCTGGCCTTACACTGCCTGGATTTAGCACAACTCTGAAGGGCTATAGTCCTTGGGCTCCATAGTCCTCATAGGATGAGCTGAGGCTTCATTAACAAAGCATGTAGCTTCTCCTCTGTCCTAACCTGACTCCATCCCTTCAGGGTAGGTGTGTCTCCCATGACAGTTCTCAATACATCCTCTGCACCTTAGAGTGTGTTTTCTAGTAACACAATTGAAGACAATTTTGAAACCATTCTTACCACAAAACTTCAGAGGAGTAATATTTAGTGGACATAAGTTCAAAGAGATCACCAAATACAAAATGTCAAACAAACAAACAAGCAAATATCCTAAATATTGGCTCATTTTCCATTAATGATCTGTTTTGATTTAAAAAGCAAAACAAACCATTCTGTGATTTTCTTTAATTTCTGCTTATATAATGGATACTGAGGAAGACTTTTCCAGTAGTCTAAATTGTGTGATTTCGCTCAGAAACAAAGACATGAGGAAAGTACTTCACATTCTAAAAAAAAAAAAAAAAAGTAAAAGCAATGGATTTTACACCACTGGCAACCAGTTCACCTCTGCTTCCTCACCCTTGACCTCAGGGCTGCCGCCAGCCTATTTAAGCAGAAGCTGGAAGGTCTGAAAGGTAAGTCTTGGTCTAGTTTAGAGATTTCCAGAGCTTTCCCCAAACTTCAACCTGCCCTGGGAAGTCCAAGAGAATCCTTTGTAGAGATAGGAGCTAATCATGAGAGAGAGAGGCTGACTCTCTCCTTCAGTAGGGCATTTTGGTATCAGACTTGTGAAACTGGGGCCTCAGTGCCTTGAACATGGGTTTGGGAGAAGTGAAAGGTTTAAGGAGGCTGACCCAGAGTGGATTTTCTGCAGTGAAGATGGATTTTGCTATGGTGATCCTGCTGAAAGATCCTTCAAGAAAATGCCTCTCTCCCAAAGAGCCAGCATGGAGATTTGAGTCACACAAAGGGTGGAAATTGGAGAAATTACAATAATCAACATGGGAGAACTTTAACACTATCAATTAAGTAAGAGATTTTTAACCCTTTGTCCCCTCTGGTCAGCAATACACTGGAGAAGAGATTCCCAGAAGAGAAGGGAAGAGTTCAGAGACATAAAGAAAGCATAGAAAACCAGGCCATGGCCTTTTTCCAGGGCAAGTTGATGAATCAGGCATGGAAATTGATGGGGAGGATAAGTAATACGTTGGAAAAGTGATTAAAGTTTTAAACTGTACTGAACTGGAATATTAATATCTGAAAGAGCTTGGGAATCTATAAGATCAATCTGAGAAGTTTTCATAGAATGGGAAATGGGGGTCAGACATGGTCAAAGGCAATGACTATAGAAAACGAATGATGTTTCCACTTACTGGATTAAGATTTCTCAAGAAGTGGTTACATTTTATTGGAGAGGAATGATTAAATTAAAAACATTTACTGTCCTGCCTGATACAGTAACCGAAGATACACTAATGAAGGACAATTGCTTCTATTTACCAAAGGATTTTCAGCTTTGCAACTTTAGTTTTATTTCTATACACTTACATGGAAGCAAGCATGGCCACAGCATAACACTGAGTGAAAACACACACACACACACACACACACACACACACACACAAATGGTCCTATTTATGTAACTAAAACTGCATGATTATATGTTTGCATATATTTTCTATATTTATCTCTGTCATGCTCAGAAGTTTGAAACTAGAGGTTAACAGTGGTTATTAGGATTACGTGGGAGTAAAGGGATACTGAATGTTTGCTTTATATGTGTTGTTTCCATTTTGCATAACACAAACATATGACTTTTGAAAGTAAAAAAGTGTAGATTTTTTAAAATCAGAAAAATAAGCTCAAAGGCATTGTTCAGGCAGTGAGTCTCTCTTCTGCATGCAGGTCTCTTCAGACACTGGTGAAAGTCATAACTTCATACTCACTAGAGATATCAGTGAAGAATGTGCTCTATGGAACATATAAACAAAAATTCAATAACAAAACATGCCTGACACCTTATTAATCCCATAGCAGCCCAGTTCCTTCCTATGTGTTTCCTGCTTCCTGCTCACATGTAGCTTTCATATACATTAATGTAGTAGATGGGATCTTTGGCTAATTTGGGATTCTCTATTTTTAAAACATGAAACCAATGCTATAATTTCCCATGGTGGTAGTCGATGTATAAACCCAGATCTCCTGCACTGCAGGCAGATTCTTTACCATCTGAGCCACCAGGGAAGCCCAGTAGATATATAAATGTCTCTAGGGCCCCCAGAAGTATACCATGAGCACAAAGTGACAGAAGCATGGCCATATGAATGGGGCATCTTCGTGATAGATCTTTAATTCTACTACAAAGAATTTCTAAAGGGAGTTTGTGGTACTTTCTTCTCTGTATAATTTTCAAACCAGATATAGTTTTATCTGTCTGTGAGTGTTAATCTAAGGTCTTGTTCAAAATCAGGGCTTCTCAGTATTCTCAGGCACTGCAGAGGCACTCTGGTGCCATTGCTATGGGCTAATTGAGCATAGCATAGGGAGAGTGAATGGGCTCCTGTGCCCTCCCTGTTTTCACTTCAGGGTCTCCACTTTTCTTCAGTTTAGTTCAGTCGCTCGGTCATGTCCAACTCTTTGCAACTCTATGGACGGCAGCACATCAGGCCTCCCTGTCCATCACCAACTCCCAGAGTTTATTGAAATTCATGTCCATTGAGTCGGTGATGCCATCCAACCATCTCATCCTCTGTCATCCCCTTCTCCTCCCAACCTTCAATCTTTCCCAGCATCAGGGTCTTTTCAAAGGAGTCAGCTCTTCACATCAGGTGGCCAAAGTACTGGAGTTTCAGCTTCAGCATCAGTCCTTCCAATAAATATTCAGGACTGATTTCCTTTAGGATGGACTGGTTTGATCTCTCTGCAATCCAAGGGACTCTCAAGAGTCTTCTCCAACACCACTTTTCTTGGACCTAGTATTAAAATCTTTTAATAAGTTGACAAAAAGGGGAAATCAACTGTTTACACATTTATGAAAGGAAATTCAAAAGTCTTACACCAAACAACTTTATGTCAAAAAAAAAAAAAGGCTCTTTGTGGAGAGATTTGTTCAAAGACTTCAGTCCCAAACAAGATGGTGAAACCAATACTGGGTCCGAGGCATTTTTGCCCTCAGATCAGCGTGTTCCACCTTATGACATGAATCCTCTCTTTGGCTGCTGACTTCATTGTTCATATCACCTCTTTCTTCCAAGGTCTGGGATTCTGAATATTTCTGGTCAAAGTAATTCTGAGAGGTGTGTGCAGAGAATCGGGGAGTCAAGGCCATAGTTACTCACTAATAACACCTCTGATTTCAGAAGAGACTTTGGTCACATTGGTAGAACAGATACTCTCAGCTTTCAGCCAATTTCCTAATGAAAGCATTTATTTTGTGAGGGTATATGTCTATTTCCAATTGCATTATAGGTTCATAATGTCTTCCAAAAGACAATCATATTTTGCCATCAATTCTAACAACCATAACTTAGGGAGATACATTTGGTGTTTTTATGAATTTAGAGATAACATAAAAGAATCTATAGCTCACCATCTGTTTAGTAAAACATTAAATGTATTTCAAATATTAGCTTTCAAGTCACAATTTTAGAAGGCATATAAATTGGTTGTCTTATGCAATTTAAAAGTCTTAGAATTAATGACATGTCAGCAAAACTATTATAAGTAGAGGTGGGAATGCAAGACATTTCCAATGCAGTTGAACAAATAGCAAAATTAAAATCACAACAAAAGTTATCTGAATAAGTGAAAAATCACCTTCTATTCTCATGCTAACTCTAGTGGTTTGATCTCATTTCAGTGTTTAATTGGTTACATGCTACAGTAATGAATAAGCTAGGGATGCATTTTTTCACCAAACCCCATTAATCTGGAAGAATTAAAAGTTTGCATGAACTGCAGGTATTTTAAAACTGATAACTCTATACAAAAGAAGTTACCTAAGTAGTTTGACCTTTCACTGTTGTTTGAGATTGTTAATCCCAAGAGTGAAAATAAAAGTGAGCAGAGGGATCAAAGGTAAAACCTGAGAAGGGAGGAAGGGAATACAAGTAACAAAAAGAGAAAGCCAGAAAGACGAAATGTCATTTGATCAACATTCTGGAATAAAGCATATAGATCAAGGAAAGACGGAACCTAACATTAAAAGGGTCCAATAAAAATGCCAAAGAATAACAGAATATTCTGTCAATTACTTTGATTGAAGTGAGTCTATAGAATCACACTGTTCAACACAATCAACTCTCAATTGAAACAACAAAGATCCTGAAAAATGCTCTTTTGTCTGAGATCAAACAATCATTAGCAGGGCTAGAAACTCTAAACTCTTGGCATCTAGTTCAGGGTTCTGGATTGAAAATCAAGAAATATAAGGAGAGGAGATGCAAGTAATATTGAATTATTTAAATAAATATGCTAAATAAAAATGGATGATAATTGGAAGTCCTAAGAAAATAAAAAATCAGCAGGTATAGAAAATTAAAAACCTCAATAAAAGGACATCTACAACATAAAGTTACAATTTCATTACTTGTTAGGATGACAACTAGATCTCAGAGGCAAACATGCTATTATTGCAAATTAATAAGTCAGCTAAAACAAATTTTTAATTTAGAAAATGCTCTTAGTGTGATTTACAACTTCACACAGCCTGGTATGATTGAAAAACTACCAGAGAACACATTCTACACTTGAGTCTTTTATAAGATCTGTACCATTTCAGCCAAATGATTTATCCTTCCTCAGCTTCCAATAATTCATCTAAAATTAATGATTTGAGTTTGCAGACTCTTAAATTCCTCCTCTACTTTTACTTCCTGGAAATTAAATTAGTATCTAAGTAAACTTCTGATTCTTTGAGATTTAATGCATTTCTTCTTTCCAGGAAAACAACAACAACAAAACAAAAAACAAACTTTAAAGCTAAAATACAACACTAAGCACACCTTTCTCAGCTTCTAATAACTCATCTATTTTCCAAGTCAAAAGGTAGTACAGTCCTGTAATAGTCTGTAATATTTCAAGTCTTCAAATAAAAGGGCCTGTTGGTACAATGGGTTCAGCTATACTATATGTTAGATCCTCTGTGATTTGAATGAAAAACTGAAGTATGGTCCTTTTCATGTTATAAGGCTTTGACTCTGGATTCATTTGTCCACCATGCCACCATAAATGAGTTTAAATGTGTAAAAATAATAGGTAAAAGACCACACTAATGTTCAGTTATGACCATAACATGGGTGAAAACATATAAGAAAAGAATGTAGATATATTTTGCTCAAGTAGGCAAGAGAGTGCTGAGACCCAAATAATTGGACCCGAATCTCTTTCTAAAGTAGAATAAGTCTTTGTTTTTCATTCCAGCATTCACCGTTGTAGCAAATAACAACGACTCAGGTCAATAATTATTCAAAAGACATTTGAGCTTTGAAATTTTGTATCTGTCTACCAAATATTAAATTTGATTATATTTAGGTATCATGCAAACTTAGCTTATATTTAGCAGATAAATAATATTCTTACACATATGAAAATTGTTGTAATGGGATTTGATGAATCTTCTATCAATGACATGATGGTGTATAACTGTTATACCTAATTGCTTATAGTTTTATCTGAAGTTATAAATAAATTTTCTACCATGCTTCACATTTTAAATGTTGAAATGATAAATTCTGGTACTTTATTATTATGTTTAGAAAGAATATCAATATTTAATTTTAACAAATTTGTTAAATTTGCTAAAGAATAATATACAGTTTCCAAGAAATGTTCATTTTGAATAACGTTAGCATTCATTTTAAAAAGTACAAAAATGTAGCATATTTTAGCAAATAATTTCAAAATATAGTAATTTACATTGCTTTAAAGGATATTTTCCTATGGATTGTGGTAATAAAGAGCAAGAAATTCAATTGTAATTGTCAACCTTTATGTATATTAAAAGCTTTCCACTTCCATCAGTGATGACCACAGGATACACATGGTTATTGATTGTAAGCTATTTGTCCAGGATGGATTAATGGTTTCTTCTCCCGTAAATATAAATATTTCAACCTAAGTTCATCAAAACTTCAAACTTTTAAACAATCATTAACAAGATCCAATCCCATTCACCCACCTACCACTCTTCCCCAGAGAATTCCTGAAATAGCTCCTTGTGGAATAAGAAATAAACTGATTAACAATAACTTAAACAAAAACATATTAATTACTTTACACATCCTGACACAACTGAGTTGTTCAATAACTTATAATTGTATTGACCTTTATTTAACCAGAACATTTCATAGCTTATTTTTATTAGTGAAGTTAAAATATCTGCTGGCTGCCTTAAAATAAGCATGGGCAGAATCAACTCATCTGCTTTTTCTCCTACTCAGTATATAATTTGCTATCAGATAAATAATCTTATCCATATTAACTAAGCTATGTACTGAGTTTGTAAGAAAAAAAAATTATTTAGATGCCTTTCATGTGTTAGACCTTTTACAACAAAACATGAATTACTGATTTTTATTTTCTATTTAATGACAAATATTAGATTAATTTAGCAGCAAATGTTTGACATATATAAACACATATGTATACGTATAGATCTCTGTGTGAACATATGCTTATTATAGGGGAAAAGCCACAAACTCAACATGGTGTCACTTGTGCTAAAGCCCATGATACCAAACCTATTTTTAATACTTAATCTACCTGCAGTTTTTACCTTCCCTAGATATGCAATCTTAATCAACCAGATTCGAATTTTCTGGTCAGCACCAATGAAGTAATCTGTCACTTGGACCCTCTCCATCCCCCAGAGGGAGAAAAGGCAATATACATGATTAAAAACAAAATGAAAGAAAAAACCCTCTCCATTTCCTCTCTCCCAAAAAGAATATGTTTTGGTTCAAAATAACCCTTCCTTTTCTTTTGCTCATACACCTTCCTCACCTCACACTCTTTCTATAAAAGCCTTTCATTTTGTATTGTTCCTCTGAGTACCCTTCTAGTTGCTAGATAAGATGCGGCCTGATTCGTGAATCAACTTACAAAGCCAATTAGAGATGCATATTTACTTGGTTGAATTTTGTTTTTTTAACATACTCATACATTCAGTTCAGTTCCGTTCAGTTGCTCAGTCGTGTCTCTTTGCGACCCCATGAATCACAGCACGCCAGGCCTCCCTGTCCAGCACCAACTCCCGGAGTTCACTCAGACTCAGGTCCATCGAGTCAGTGATGCCATCCAGCCATCTCATCCTCTGTCGTCCCCTTCTCCTCCTGCCCCCAATCCCTCCCAGCATCAGAGTCTTTTCCAATGAGTCAACTCTTCGCATGAGGTGGCCAAAGTACTGGAGTTTCAGCTTTAGCATCATTCCTTCCAAAGAAATCCCAGGGCTGCTCTCCTTTAGAATGGACTGGTTGGATCTCCCTGCAGTCCAAGGGACTCTCAAGAGTCTTCTCCAACACCACAGTTCAAAAGCATCAATTCTTCAGCACTCAGCCTTCTTCACAATCCAACTCTTACATCCATACATGACCACAGGAAAAACCATAGCCTTGACTAGACGGACTTTTGTTGCCAATGTAATGTCTCTGCTCTTGAATATGCTATCTAGGTTGGTCATAACTTTCCTTCCAAGGAGTAAGTGTCTTTTAATTTCATGGCTGCAGTCACCATCTGCAGTGATTTTGCAGCCCAGAAAAATAAAGTCTGACACTGTTTCCACTGTTTCCCCATCTATTTCCCATGATGTAATGGGACCAGAAGCCATGATCTTCGTTTTCTGAATGTTGAGCTTTAAGCCAACTTTTTCACTCTCCTCTTTAACTTTCATCAAGTGGCTTTTTAGTTCCTCTTCACTTTCTGCCACAAGGGTGGTGTCATCTGCATATCTGAGGTTATTGATATTTCTCCCGGCAATCTTGATTCCAGCTTGTGCTTCTTCCAGTCTAGTGTTTCTCATGATGTATTCTGCATGTAAGTTAAATAAGCAGGGTGACAATATACAGCTTTGATGTACTCCTTTTCCTATTTGGAACCAGTCTGTTGTTCCATGTCCAGTTCTAACTGTTGCTTCCTGACCTGTATACAGATTTCTCAAGAGGCAGGTCAGGTGGTCTGGTATTCCCATCTCTTTCAGAATTTTCCACAGTTGATTGTGATGCACACAGTCAAAGGCTTTGGCATAGTCAATAAAGAAGAAATAGATGTTTTTCTGGAACTCTCTTGCCTTTTCCATGATCCAGCGGATGTTGGCAATTTGATCTCTGGTTCCTCTGCCTTTTCTAAAACCAGCTTGAACATCAGGAATTTCACGGTTCACGTATTGCTGAAGCCTGGCTTGTAGAATTTTGAGCATTACTTTACTAGCATGTGAGATGAGTGCAATTGTGTGGTAGTTTGAGCATTCTTTGGCATTGCCTTTCTTTTATGTAATATATTCACTAATGTATTTTAGATATAAATTGATATTCAAAGATGCACAATACAAGAATTAAAAAGTATTTCTCATAAAGGTTCATAATCAGAACACAGACTTGACCTTGCATTGAGATCTGAGGGCATTCCTGGTACTGGAGGACTCATGTGGCCAGCAAGTCCCCTGGAACTAGACAAAACTTTGTTTAAACAATGTCAACCATGGGCCTTTCACTTTCACAAATATCTTGAGAAAATTACTTATTCAAGTGTTTATAATCACAGTACTTATTGATCCTGTGACTCTGAACAAGTTGCTATAAATTCAGTTAACTTGCTAAGCCGTGTCCAACTCTTTGTGACCCATGGAATGCAGCACGTCAGGTTTCTCTGTCTATTACCAATTTCTGGAACTTATTCAAACTCATGTCCATTGACTTGGTGATGCTACCCAACCATCTCATGCTCTGTCATCTCCTTCTCCTCCTACCTTCAATTTTTCCCAGCATCAGGGTATTTTCCAATGAGTTGGTTCTTCGCAACAGGTGGATGAAGAATTGGTTTTTTGACTTTAGCATCAATCCTTCCAGTGAATATTCAGGAATGACTTCCTTTAGGATGGACTGGATGGATTTCCTTGCAGTCCAGGACTCTTCTACAACTCCACAATTCAAAAGCATCAATCCTTCGGTGCTCAGCAACTCTCACATCTATACATGACTACTGGAAAAACCATAGCTTTGCAAAGATGGACCTTTGTTAGCAAAGTAATGTCTTTGCCCTTTAATATGCTGTCTAGGTAGGTCATAGATTTTCTTCCAAGTAGCAAGTGTCTTTTAATTTCATGGCTGCAGTGACCATAGGCAGTGATTTTGGAGCCCCCCCAAATAGTGTCTCATTGTTTACCCATCTATTTGCCATGAAGTGAAGGGACCGGATACCGTCATCTTAGTTTTCTGAATGTTGAGCTTTAAGCCACCTTTTTAACTCTCCTCTTTCACTTTCATGAAGAGGCTTTTTAGCTCATCTTCACTTTCTCCCATAAGGGTGGTGTCATCTGCATATCTGAGGTAATTGATATTTCTCCTGGCAATCTTGATTCCAGCTTGTGTTTCATCCAGCTTGTCATTTCTCATGATGTACTCTGCATATAAGTTAAACAAGCAGGGTGACAATATACAGCCTTGACATACTCCTTTCCCGATTTTGAACCAGTCTTTTGTTCCATGTCCCGTTCTAACTGTTGCTTCTTGACCTGAACATAGATTTCTCAGGGGGCAGGTCAGGTGATCTGGTATTCCCAACTCTTTAAGAATTTTCCACAACTTGTAGTGATCCACGTAGTCAAAGGCTTAGCTGTAGTCCAAAGTAGATGTTTTTCTGGAACTTTCTTGCTTGTTTGATGATCCAGCAGTTGGCAGTTTGATCTCTTGTTCCTCTGCCTTTTCTAAACCCAGACTGAACATCCAGGTTGGATTAAAGATGTACTGAGCATGGCCATACCCATGATAACAAGACTGGTGTCTTACTTAGTCTTTCCTACCAGGAAGCGTCCATAAGCCTCTTATCCTTATCCATCAGAGGGCAGAAAGAATGAAAACCACAATCACAGAAAACTAACCAAACTGATCACATGAACCATAGCCTTGTCTAACTCAAGGAAACTATGAGCCATGCTGGGGAGGGCCACCCAAGATGGACGGGTCATGGTGGAGAGTTCTGACAAAATGTGGTCCACTGGAGAAGGGAATAGCAAACCACTTCAGTATTTTTGCCTTGAGAACCCCATGAACAGGATGAAAAGGCAAAAAGATAGGACACTGAAAGATGAACTCCCCAGGTCAGTAGGTGCCCAATATGCTACTGGAGATCAGTGGAGAAATAACTCCAGAAAGAATGAAGAGATAAAGCCAAAGTAAAAATAACACCCAGTAGTGGATGTGACTGGTGATGGAAGTAAAGTCCAATGTTATAAAGAACAATATTTCATAAGAACCTGGAATGTTAAATTCATGAATCAAGGCAAACTGGAAGTGGTCAAATAGGAGATGGCAAGAGCGAACATCCACATTTTAGGAATCAGTGAACTCAAATGGACTAGAATGGATGAATTTAACTCAGATGACCATTATACACACTACTTTGGGCAAGAACCCCTTAGAAGAAATGGAGTAGCCATTGTAGTTAATAAAAGAGTCTGAAATCCAGTACTTGGATGCAATCTCAAAAATGACAGAATGATCTCTGTTCATTTCCAAGGCAAACCATTCAATATCACAGTAATCCAAGTCTATGCTCTGACCAGGAATGCTGAATAAGCTGAAGCTGAATGGTTCTATGAAGACCTACAAGACTTTCTAGAACTAACACCCCAAGAAGATGTCCTCTTCATTATAGGGGACTGGAATGCAAAAGTAGGAAATCAAGAGATACCTAGAGTAATAGACAAACCTGGCCTTAGAATACAAAAATGAAGCAGATCAAAGGCTAAAAGAGTTTTGCCAAGAGAACACACTTCTGACAGCAAACACCCTGTTCCAACAACACAAGAGAAGACTCTACACATGGATGTCATCAGATGGTCAGTACCGAAATCAGACAGATTATATTCTTTGCAGCCAAAGATGAAGAAGCTCCATACAGTCAGCAAAAACAAGACTAAGAGCTGACAGTGGCTCAGTTCGTGAACTCCTTATTGCCAAATTCAGACTTAAATTGAAGAAAGTAGAGAAAACCACTAGGCCATTCAGCATGACCTAAACCAAATCCCTTACGATTATATAGTGGAAGTGACATATAGATTCCAGGGGTTACATCTGATAGACAGAGTGCCTGAAGAACTATGGACAGAGGTTCATTACATTGTACAGGAGGCAGTGATCAAGACCATCCCCAAGAAAAAGAAATGCAAAAAGAGAAAATGCTTGTCTGAGGAAGCCTTAAAATAGCTGAGAAAAGATGAGAAGTGAAAGGCAAAGGAGAAAAGGAAAGATATACATATTTGAGCTCAGCTTTCCAAAGAATAGCAAGGAGAGATAAGAAAGCCTTCCTCAGCGATCAATGTGAAGAAATAGAGGAAAACAATAGAATGGGAAAGACTAGAGATCTCTTCAAGAAAATTAGAGATACCAAGGTGTTGGGGGCCAGAGTGAGGTACTCCGCCCATGACAAAGGTCATGAGGAAGGAGGCTCGACATACGCAAAGGCGGGATCAAGCCTCAGGAGTCCCCCTGGAAATCCTCGAGCATCTACCCCCATAACCAGAGCCTGCCTACTTTACTACTTTGTGCTCTTACCTACACCTCTGACTTAACAGGGGGCTGTCCCCCACCACCTCTTTCGGAGAAGGAGTTAACCTAGAGCTCCAGTTAATAATAATTCCTGGGTGTGATAAGAGTGTTTTAACCTACAAACTCCTCTGAAGGTTCTCTAGCCTGCCTGACAGGCTTGTCCGGCCACATGTGATTGCTCACAGCCTCCCAACCGTGAGAGGCACAAGATGCTTTAAACTCTCTAAAAACAGGTTCTTTAGAGAAGTTAGAAAACTATAAGTATAGTGGGCTAATTAGAAATTGTGTTGGTGAAGAGTTTTTCATTTGTTGAGCCAATGTTTGTTGCTAAGTCTCCATATCCCCTGCCCTTACACACATTAATGAATATATAGAATTAACCTTTGATATTAATCACGTTAGACCTTAGGCTAAGTAAATTCTTTCCTTAACTAAAACCCACTACACCCTCACCCTGTAGGAATGTAACTTTATTTGGGTGGCGTCTGTTTTGAGAATAATCAGCCCTGGAGAAATAAGTGTCCTGGTTGACTGACCGCTGTCACAAGGAGAGGGTCGTAAATTGTCAGCAGGCCCCCCTGGCCAGAAGATGATGTAACACCCCTAAGACCTCTGTATACATTTGTGTGAAGCACCTGACTTTAATAAAAGTCAGGACTGCTGTCTCCACGTGACTTTTGTATAACATCTCAGCGTATAAAAACAGACTCTGGAAAATAAAGAATTGGGATCAGTTTCTCGAAATACTGGTCTCCCCATGTCGCTCTCTCCCCCACTCTGGCTGAGTCTCCATCTGGAGCGCGGAACCCACCATGCTTACTAATTATGCCTGGGCTTCTAAGATCCGACCGGGGAGGCCTCAGTGTCTCCTCTCCTTCGGGAGAGCGGAAGGACGCCTGCGGCCTACGTAAGTGGTGCAAACTTCTTGTCTTGAAGTTTTATTGGTCTCCCGCGTAAACCAAGCTACTCAGCCTCTTTTCTCCACTGAATTTTCCTACTGAGCTATCCTTATTCTATTACGCTTTATATCTTTAATTAATATCTAATTGAAGCTATTGTATCCTGATCCTCGCCTATGCCGTCTCTCCTTCGAATACCCTGGATCAGCCGGGGCTGGTCCCCGGCACCAAGGGAACATTTCATGCAAAGATGGGCTCAATAAAGGGCAGAAATGGTATGGACCTAACAGAAGAAGAAGATAGTAAGAAGAGGTGGCAAGAATACACAGAACTGGCATTGAAACATGTATAATATCATATATGAAATGAGTCGCCAGTCCAGGTTCGACGTACGATACTGGATGCTTGGGGCTGGTGCACTGGGACGGCCCAGGGGGATGGTATGGGGAGGGAGGAGGGTACAGGATGGAGAACATATGTATACCTGTGGCGGATTCATTTTGATGTATGGCAAAACCAATACAATATTGTAAAGTTAAAAAAAAAAAGAATACACAGAACTGTACAAAAAAGAGCTTCACGACCCAGATAATCATGATGGTGCGATTACTCACCTAGAGGCAGACATCCTGAAATTGGAAGTCAAGTGGGCCTTAGGAAGCATCACTACAAACAACGCTAGTGGTGGTGATGGAATTTCAGTTGAGCTATTTCAAATCCTAAAAGATGATGCTGTGAAAGTGCTGCACTCAGTATGCCAGCAAATTTGGAAAACTCAGCAGTGGCCACAGGACTGGAAAAGGTCAGTTTTCATTCCAATTCCAAAGAAAGGCAATGCCAAAAAATGTGCAAACTACCGCACAATTGCACTCATCTCACATGGCAGCAAAGTAATGCTATAAATTAGGATGTCTGTTTTCTCACTGTGATAGAACTCAGTGGTGTATTATAAGGATAAGCTTGGTCTATGTAAAACTCCTGACACTTGTTAGATATGGAATAAATATAAGTTGTGATAATACAACAGTGATACAGAATGCATATGCTATGGTTTCATGGCTAAGTATTGGGGTGATCTACAACCTATTTTCTAAAACCGTTCAGCGTTTGCCTTGGAAAAGGCTGTGGTTTTTCCAGTGGTCATGTATAAGATGTAAGAGTTGGACTGTGAAGAAAGCCAAGTGCCGAAGAATTGATGCTTTTGAACTGTGGTGTTGGAGAAGACTCTTGAGAGTCCCATGGATTTCAAGAAGATCCAACCAGTTCATTCTAAAGGAGATCAGTCCTGGGTGTTCTTTGGAAGGAATGATGCTAAAGCTGAAACTCCAGTACTTTGGCTACCTCATGTGAAGAGTTGACTCATTGGAAAAGACTCTGATACTGGGAGGGATTGGGGGTGGGAGGAAAAGGGGAAAACAGAGGATGAGATGGCCGGATGGCATCACCGACTCGATGGACATGAGTCTCAGTGAACTCCGGGAGTTGGTGATGGACAGGGAGGCCTGGCGTGTTGTGATTCACGGGGTCGCAAAGAGTCGGACACGACTGAGTGACTGGACTGAACAATCTATTTTATTTGCACATTTAAACACTTGGCATACGAATTCAAAGGCAGGCCTAAGTTGGTCAATAAAAATGCTGAGTTATGGCAGTTTTGGTTTTCTTTAATTACCAGTTGCTTGGTTTGAAATAATACTTGATCACATTAAAATTTCTGAAACATCTATTTTGTGCATGAGGAGTTAAGGTCCATATTTTGACTTTTAGATAACAAACAAATTTTTCTTTATTTTTACAATGCTCCTATTATATACATCAAATATATGTATCTTCGCATAGGAGTATGTTATAAAGGCTTTTTGCAGTTTATAGTTATAAAGGCTATTGAGATGTTACCTAGTCTTTCCTGGACCTGTGGCAACTGGAAATTGGAGTCTACCACTAGGCTTCTCTTGTGGCTCAGATGATAAAGAATCTGCCTGCAATGCAGGAGATGGGGTTTGATCCTTGAGTCAGAAAGATCCCCAGAAGAAGGAAATGGCTACCCAATCCAGTATTCCTGCCTGGAGAATTCCATGGATAGCGGAGCCTGGTGGGCTACAGTCCATGGGGTCACAGAGAATCAGACACAACTGATTTGCTAACAAATACATAGAGCAGAAATTTACTTTTTAGAAGTCCCTGCCTCCCTAAATATCTTGCCTATCAACTCCTCAGTTATAAGAATTGATTTACCATATTAAAAAAACTAGAGAGACCACCTTCCTGAAAACAGATAATACTCTATTTCAAAACACTTCTGCTCAGTAAATGCTTGTGGATTTTGATTGTGAAAATCAAGTAAACTAATCTGAAGTTCTAGAGGCAGTGTTGTTGGTGGTAGGAGCAGTGATGGTAGAAAACATCTATCAGTACCCTGAAGAGCCAGGATAATTGGGAGGAACTAAATATACAACAGAGGTCTAAGATTACTGATGGGATGTTAAAAAGAGAAACAGGAGGAAGAGAGAAAAAAAGTGCTCATAGAACTCCTGCTATGTTCTTTCCGAAGCCCAGGGCAGATAGCCCTTTAAAGTATTATGAATGTACAAGTTCTTTCTTGCCTCTTTGACTTTGCATATTTCGATTCCCTTCTTAGATTCTTTTCTGTCTGGCCAAAACATTACTCATTCTCCTGGTTTCAGTCCACATTTTCCCTCCTTTACAGAATTTTTGTTAACTTTTGTGAGACAAATTTTTTGCATTGTTTTAATTTTCACCTGATGATAATAGCAAAATTCAAACAGATTCTTAGTTTGAGTGAAATGGCTATTACATAAATAACATGACTTTAAAGCATCTCCTATATTGACACAGGGTAATACATGTTAGTGTAGTCAAAAATTATAAAAATAATATTGTCAATGAGGAATGATTAACAAACAAGTCTTCATTAAAATATTTATAATCCATTGCCTGTGTCAGTAAAGAAAACTTTCAATACTTGTAAAAAGTCACCATAAAGTCCAGAAATCTAGCAATCAGAGCATCTGTGATTGGAAGGAATACTATCATTTCATTCAACCATCCTGCCAGTAAGTGAATCCCCTATTCTACATTTCTGCCAAGTGAACATCCAGGAAATACTGGGTCTCTTGACTATTCCCCTTAGAGACTAACCTGAGAAATGTCACAGTCATGCACAGAACGACATCAGAACAAATTTTGAATTCTTCCTCTCATATGAAATAATGTGAATCATAACACATACTGTGAAAGAAATGTGAAATAACAAAATTCAACACTGTTCATTGCTGACTTATACTTTTAAGTTATACATTTTGTATAGATTTTCATAAACAACTTTAAGAAACTTTTTACTGAATAATTAAATGTAATCGAATTAACTTCAGTCCTTACTCAGAGTAGAAAAATAGGTGATAATAGAAAAAAGAAACAGAACTAGAAAAAAAGTAGCATAAAAAATTTACAAACAGAATCCTTAACAGAATTTAGAGACCAGAAGGGGGAGCTTTCACACCCTTTGACAAGAGCAGAGTCCACAGGAAGAAATAAGTCTCTTCTATCTTTCTGGTAAGGACTCAGCCAATGAAAAGCCATGGACTCTGTTTTTCTCTAGCCTTCCAACTTCCTTACCTCTCTGTAAAAGTATCCTCCTTCCCTGGCTGTTCAGGAACCTACAAGTGACTCATCATGGCTGAGACCACAAATTGTAATTCTCTGATTCCCAATAAACTCACCTTTACTGAAGAAACCTCTGACGATCTATTTCAAGTCAACAGTGGTAATGTGTACTTGTTGGTAACATTGAAGAAAGGTCATGGAATTCTGGATATATGTACCCTGATATCTATGATGACCCCATTCTTTATGACATCAAAACAATGTTTTCCTTACTATTTCAAACAAATCTACTTGTCTTCACTATTGTCAGACAAAACACAATGTGTATTATGAATGTTTCCTGGAAATGCTACATTTAGTAATATCAGTCTTTTAAAAATGACATTTTTAAAAATCTTTTCAAAGCAAAGATCTGATTTGGATAAAATGTAGGAAAATGTATTTTTATGGAGAAATAGTAATCTAGACTGTAGTAACAGTTTAAAAGGTATTTTATCAGTTTTAATACTCAAATTACAGGCAATGAACAATTTGTAGAAACCCATGCGATTCCCAAAGGGAATTTTAGAAATTGTTATTTATTACAATTTTGTTTCCCTACTTTCTTCATGTATGTGTTCTAGGTCTTCAGGGCTCTCTTGTGCTTACTATTATTGTTACTACTAATGCAACCAAAGTACTTCCCAAAGCAGCCTTTTATTCTTCAAGTCGTAGCAGGCTATCCACAGGCATTTTCCAGACTTAACAGAGTGCCAACACCTCTTTGTGCCCGACAAGTCAAGGAATTCCCCTCTCATGATTGAGAATCAATTAGATATTAAAAGATTTAAGTGGATTAAGATGCTTATTCACTGAATTTAGCAACTGGGACTATTATTCCTTTACTGATCACAAGGCTCATGCATAAGCTACCACACATAATTACTCTGGAGAGACCCTTGATATATCATTAGTCCTGGGCATACTAAAATCACATCACTCTCCGAGGACTTCACTAGATTCCTATGGCCCTTACCACAGAATTACATGGAACTACTTGCTGTGTTAGTCTAAAATGTTTTAATGACCACATCTCTACTGACAGCAGGTACACTGTGGTGGGCATGGCCTTTGATATTTCTAAGCATTACTGATTCAAATGTGATCTGCTGAGTTCACAGAAAAGCAGAGAAAGCTGTTTTTCTGGGATCTTTATCATTTTATACTTAAAATTATATATTATTTATAGTTCCGTTCATCCCAGATAAATGTGTGTATCTTATCATATATGCCTGAGCCTAGAAAATAACTCACAAAAATAATCCTCAAATAGAGTTGTTGACAGATAAATTATGGAAATAGTGAGCAATGGACATTTTGGAACATGTTTAGTATGACAGTTAACAACCATACATGTTATTTATCTTGCTTTTCAGTGTCAGATGGAAAATATTTCATTCCGAGTAATGGTACTCATGACAAGAAGCAAGGTTTGAAAAAAAAAATAGTGGCCCTTTTCCTGCTGAGTCCTAAAAGTTGGAAATCATAATGGAAATATTAAAAATGGAAAAAGATAAAGAGAAAGAGGAAAACTGGACTATTGCAACTCAGCGTTTTGTCATAGATTCATGACAAGGAGATGCACAAAGAACATTTTAAAATAGAGTTTCGGTAGGAGAGTGTTGCAGCCCTATTCTAAAGAGGACTTAACTTTGATTAACTCTTAGTTTAGAAACTTTTTGACTCCTAGATGATATATCTTTGTTGCTCTCTAAATCTCAGTAAAGTATGATCAAGGATGATGTTGATATACACAAAGAAGTGAAATTCTTAACCATGATAATTATCTGAGAGCCTACCTGTGCCAGGTACATGCTCAAATTTAATATCAATCTTTCATTTCATACTTGCACCAACTGATAATTGATGTGAAGAAGAAACCAAGGCTTAAAGAATTTATCTGACTTAGGTAAGAGTGCATAAGCCAATGCATTTCAGAAATGATCGAGTCATATCCTTATCCTCAAATTCCAAATTTTATGGTTTTTATAGGAAAAAATATTAAGTATGAGCAACTAGTTATGTCCAGAATAGTGTTCTATATTGTCCCATGTGGGTGAAAAGTCATGGCTTACGAGCATTAGGACTCTATTCTGCCTTTTTTCCTACCTTTTCTAGTAGTCATATATGGATGATCATAAAGAAAACTGAGCACTGAAGAATTGAAGCTTTCGAACTGTGGTGCTGAAGGACTCTTGAGAGTCCCTTGGATAGCAAAGGAGATCAAACCAGCAATTCTAAAGGAAATCAACCCTGAATATTGGAAGGACTGATGCTGAAGTTGAAGCTCCAATACTTTGGCCACCTGATGCAAAGAGTCAATTCACTGGAAAAAAAACCCTGATGTTGGGAAAGACAGAGGGCAGGTGGAGGAGGGGAGTGACAGAGAATGAGATGGTTGAATCACATCACCAATTCAATGGACATGAACTTGGGTAAACTCTGGGAGATGGTGGGGGAAAGGGAGGCCTGGCGTGCTGCAATCCATGGGGTTACAAAGAGTCAGACATGACCTAGTGACTGAATATCAACAACAAAGGCTCTACTCAGTAGGTACATGGTTAGAGTTCACATGCTCTGCTGGATCACGTGACTATGTGAAATGCCACCCAGAGGAGGCTAGGCATTACAACTACTGATGAATGAAAATGGCTGTCTGGGTGGAGGGGAAGGCTCTGTCTGTATTCTTGATGCAGATCCTCCATTAGTTCTGTGAACACTGTCTTCTAGTTATATAAGGCAAGCACACAGGTTAGTTGACTTATAATCAGTGGAGAAAGTGCAACTATAGCAAGGTCTGGTTTGGCGGAACAAAGGCAAGTGCTTACGTGTTGCTGGCAAGCATGTAAATTAGTCAATATCCCTCCCCTAGGAATCTGTAAGAGTCTCTGCATTGACATAGACTAAAATAATTCCTAAGAGGACAGGGATTGAAACAGTGCCCATCCACTCCCTTTCCATTTGAAAATCAATATTGTTTGAATCCATCTGACATACCAGGGTATCCACCGGTGATACTAAATGACAGGAAGGTAAACAGGGGTCTCGGGAGGAACCTCAACATCAGGGAAATGTGGATGAGTGCCTATTAATAAGTTTAATACTATGCCTTAGGAAATCAGAAGGATGAGAGTAAGGTATAATTGACCTGGATCTACACCTATCCAACTCAAGCCCTCTAGAGGAGCTCTAGGGAGCTGAGTGAATGGTAACAGTTCTAACACTTGGGACAGGCAAGTGACCTGTCCAGCCCAGACTAAACATGACAGAGCTGGAAGGGGCTCTTTTGAAGATGGGTTGCCATCAAAGCTTGAAGCAGTCAGCAGAGACCAACAGTAGTGGCTTGGATTAATTCTGTTACAACAGGTATCAGGGATATTAAACTCTGTCCCCTAGTAGCTATGGCAGCAGCACAGCTAGAAAAGGGCAAATTAGCTGAACTGACTAGCTATGGTCATTATACTGCAGCAGATGGTGGCATTTTATGAAGCATCCAGTGTTCCTGGTAGAGACTGTGTGCTTTTCAGCCAGGTGATATTGTATTTGAGTACTGACTTTGTCAGTAAGGTAAATAGTCAAGACTAACTTCGTGGGCATGGATAAGCACTGGGGCATGCTGGGACATAATATGCAAGGGTGTAATGGAGATGGGAAATTGAACCCTATAATGTAGGAAGATGTGAACTTAGTGTGTTGATAATTTGGATATGAACGGCTTATTTTGCTACAAGCTGATAGATCTAAGGACATCTAAATTCCTAGTTAAGGTAAGTAAATGCAAACCATGACAGGTTTGCCAAGTGGCAGAGATCCCATGAGAATTCTATATTTAAAGGATTATGATTTAACCCTATAAGCTGCATTGCTATTTCAACAACATATGGTTCAGTATAATATAATTTGTTTTGAGGGCAAGTTAATAAATAACATTTTTTTTCCCAACCAAGTTAAATCACTAGAGGTGTGTCTATAACACATCTATCTTCACCAACATTTTAGAGGTGAGACACTAGACAGAATTAAGACAGATATTCATCATTCTGTTTGTTATATCCCTACAACCTGGATCAAGTTTAAGAACATACCCAAATGCACTGAATATTTTTATGTAAACTTTGACCTGAATTCTTTTTCTGATGTGTACATATCTCAATAAAGAAATTATCTGGAATGGCAATCACAAATTATTGTCCCTGTGACAGATGTAAAGTGGAAAGTCATGAAAACTTGCCCTTCAATATGTCAGTGAACTTTCTGTTTTTCAGAATATTCACATTTTTTTTTAAATTAAAAATCCTAGTGACAAAAACGTCAGAATACCAACAGGAATCAATTTAAATAATGAAATAAATATGAGTTTATTGCCATAGGAATATTAATAGCCATAATATTTCAATTTCACATATCCATTCTCCCTAAAACCAAAAATATGTTGTCTTACTGTGGAATCAGAGTGAAAGAATTTGTCACAGATGGTAATGTGTTGCTCTTGAAAAAAAAAAAAAAAGTAGAAAGCAAATTATGGAAGTCAGGGTAAACATGATCCACTAAAGTCTGCTGAATTTTAGTTGAAATCCTAAATGCAGGAGCCAAAGCTTATCACCAGTGTTCTGATAGCCTGAAGCCTATGGGGCTGAGAGTAAAACATATAGGACTTTGAGCCTTAACAATGGCAATGAAAGCTTCATCCGAAGGCTTGTCCCTATGGTTCTTTAAAATTACCAAGGGTTGTCTTCATTTATACATAATGTACATTTACCTGACTGAAAATTTTTCTCTGAATTTTTAAAAAATGTATTTCTTTTAATTGGAGGCTAATTACTTTACAACATTGTATTGGTTTTGCCATACATCAACATGAATCCGCCACAGATGCACAGGTGTTCCCCATCCTGAACCCCTCTCCCACTTCCCTCTCCATACCGTCCCTCTGGGTCATTCCAAGGCACCAGCCCCGAGCATCCTGTATCCTGCATCAAACCTGGACTGGTGATATGTTTGACATATGATATTATACATGTTTCAATGTCATTCTCCAAAATCACCCCACCCTTGCCCTCTCCCACAGAGTCCAAAAGACTGTTCTAGAAATCTGTGTCTCTTTTGCTGTCTCACATACAGGGTTATTGTTACCATCTTTCTAAATTCCATATATATGTGTTAATATACTGTATTGGTGGTTTTCTTTCTGGCTTACTTCACTCTGTATAATAGGCTCCAGTTTCATCCACCTAATTAGAACTGATGCAAATGTATTCTTTTTAATGGCTGAGTAATACTCCATTGTGTATATGTACCACAGCTTTCTTATCCATTCGTCTGCTGATGGACATCTAGGTTGCTTCCATGTCCTGGCTATTATAAACAGTGCTGCAGTGAACATTGGGGGTACCCATGTCTCATTCAATTCTGGTTTCCTCGGTGTGTATGCCCAGCAGGGGGATTGCTGGGTCATATGGCAGTTCTATTTCCAGTTCTTTAAGGAATCTCCACACTGTTCTCCATAGTGGCTGTATTAGTTTGCATTCCCACCAACAGTGTAAGAGGGGTCTCTTTTCTCCACACCCTCTCCAGCATTTATTGCTTGTAGACTTTTGGATTGCAGCTATTCTGACTGGCGTGAAACGGTACCTCATTGTGGTTTTGATTTGCATTTCTCTGATAATGAGTGATGTTGAGCATCTTTTTATGTGTTTGTTAGCCATCTGTATGTCTTCTTTGGAAAAATGTCTGTTTAGTTCTTTGGCCCATTTTTTGATTGGGTCATTTATTTTTCTGAAATTGAGCTGCAGGAGTTGCTTATATATTTTTGAAATTAATTCTTTGTCAGTTGCTTCATTTGCTATTATTTTCTCCCATTCTGAAGGCTATCTTTTCACCTTGCTTATAGTTTCCTTTGTTGTGCAGAAGCTTTTAAGCTTAATTAGGTCCCATTTTTTAATTTTTGCTTTTATTTCTAATATTCTGGGAGGTGGGTCATAGAGGATCCTGCTGTGGTTTACATCGGAGAGTGTTTTGCCTATGTTTTTCTCAAGGAGTTTTATAGTTTCTGGTCTTACATTTAAAACCTTTAATCCATTTTGAGTTTATTTTTGTGTATGGTGTTAGAAAGTGTTCTAGTTTCATTCTTTTACAAGTGGTTGACCAGTTTTCCCAGCACCACTTGTTAAAGAGATTGTCTTTTCTCGATTGTATATTCTTGCCTCCTTTGTCAAAGATAAGGTGTCCATAAGTGGGTGGATTTATCTCTGGGCTTTCTATTCTGTTCCATTGGTCTATATTTCTGTTTTTGTGCCAGTACCATACTGTCTTGATGACTGTGGCCTTGTAGTAGAGCCTGAAGTTAGGCAGGTTGATTCCTCCAGTTCCATTCTTCTTTCTCAAGATTGCTTTGGCTATTCAAGGTTTTTTTTTGTATTTCCATACAAATTGTGAAATTATTTGTTCTAGCTCTGTGAAAAATACTGTTGGTAGCTTGATAGGGATTGCATTGAATCTGTAGATTGCTTTGGGTAGTATACTCATTTTCACTATATTGATTCTTCCAATCCATGAACACAGTGTATTTCTCCATCTATTAGTGTCCTATTTGATTTCTTTCACCAGTGTTTTATAGTTTTCTATATATAGGTCTTTTGTTTCTTTAGGTAGATATATTCCTAAGTATTCTATTCTTATCGCTGCAATGGTGAATGGAATTGTTCCCTTAATTTCTCTATTTTCTCTAGTGTATAGGAATGCAAGGGATTTCTGTGTGTTGATTTTATATCCTGCAACTTTACTATATTCATTGATTAGCTCTAGTAATTTTCTGGTGGAGTCTTTAGGGTTTTCTATGTAGAGGATCATGTCATCTGCAAACAGTGAGAGTTTTACTTCTTCTTTTCCAATTTGGATTCCTTTTATTTCTTTTTCTGCTATGATTGCTGTGGCCAAAACTTCCAAAACTATGTTGAATAGTAGCGGTGAAAGTGGGCACTCTTGTCTTGTTCCTGACTTTAGGGGAAATGCTTTCAATTTTTCACCACTGAGGATAATGTTTGCTGTGGGTTTGTCATATATAGCTTTTATTATGTTGAGGTATGTTCCTTCTATTCCAGTTTTCTAGAGAGTTTTTATCATAAATGGATGTTGAATTTTGTCAAAGGCTTTCTCTTCACTATTGAGATAATCATATGGTTTTTATTTTTCATTTTGTTAATGTGGTGTGTTACATTGATTGATTTGTGGATATTGAAGAATCCTTGTATCCCTGGGATAAAACCGACTTGGTCATGGTGTATGATCTTTTTAATGTGTTGTTGGATTCTGATTCCTGGAATTTTGTTAAGGATTTTTGCACCTATGTTCATCAGTGATATTGGCCTGTAGTTTTCTTTTTTTGTGTAATTTTTGTCAGATTTTGGTATTAGGGTGATGGTGGCCTCATAGAATGAGTTTGGAAGTTTACTTTCCTCTGCAATTTTCTGGAAGAGTTTGAGTAGGATAGGTGTTAATTCTTCTCTAAATTTTTGGTAGAATTCGGCTTTGAAGCCCTCTGAACCTGGGCTTTTGTTTGCTGGAAGATTTCTGATTACAGTTTCAATTTCTGTGCTTGTGATGGATCTGTTAAGATTTTATATTTCTTCCTGGTTCAGTTTTGGAAAGTTGTACTTTTCTAAGAATTTATTCATTTCTTCCAAGTTGTCCATTTTATTGACATATAATTGCTTGTAGTAGTCTCTTATGATCCTTTGTATTTCTGTGCTGTCTGTTGTGATCTCTCCATTTTCATTTCTAAATTTATTGATTTGATTTTTCTCCCTTTGTTTCTTGATGAGTCTGGCTAATGGTTTGTCAATTTTATTTATCCTCTCAAAGAACCAGCTTTTGGCTTTGTTGATTTTTTCTATGGTCTCTTTTGTTTCTTTTGCATTTATTTCTGCCGTAATTTTAAAGATTTCTTTCCTTCTACTAACCCTGGGGTTCATAATTTCTTCCTTTTCAAATTGCTTTAGGTGTAGAGTTAGGTTATTTGTTTGACTTTTTTCTTGTTTCTTGAGGTATGCCTGTATTGCTATGAACCTTCCCCTTAGCACTGCATTTATAGACACTAAATTTTAAAGTATCAAATGAAATCTCAGTTAGTTGTTTTTAGGCACAATTTAAGGTTTTGGCCTTAATGAATATTCTAAAGGACAACAGTGAGACACTCTCCTCCTTTTCCTCCTTAGGAAAGCAGGGGGGAAAATAATAATAATTTTAAAAAAAGCGCTCATGAGAAATACTGTGCAATGTCACTTACACATGGAATCTAAAAAATGTAACAAACCCATGAATATGACAAAAAAGAAGTAGACTCATAGATATAAAGAATAAACTAGTGGTAACCAGTGGGGAGAGGGAAGAGAGGAGGGGCATTAGAGTGGCAGGAGAGTACCACGTATGTTAAGCTGCTTTAGTAGTGTCCGACTCTTTGCAGCCTTATGAACTATAGCTTGCCAGGTTCCTCTGTCCATGGGATTCTCCAGGCAAGAATACTGCAGTGTGTTGCCATTTCCTCCTCCAGGGGATCTTCCATGTAATTATCCTCCAATGATAGGAATCACTTATCACTGTTGTGAGATTAAGTGGGACAAACCATTAGGTATAAAAGAAGCTACAAGTCAAAAGTGTACATCACCCCAGTGTTCACTGCAACACTATTTACAATAGCGAGGACATGGAAATAACTAAAATGTCCATCAACAGAAGAATGGATAAATATGTAGTACACATACTGTTGTTCAGTCTCTAATTTGTGTCTAACTTTTTCTGACCTCACAGACTGTAGTATGCCAGGCTTCACTATCCTTCACTATCTTTTGGAGTTTGCTCAACTCCATATATATGTACACAACACAACAGATTGTTACTCAGCCATAAAAAGGAACAAAACTTTGATCATTTGCAGAGATATGAATGGGCCTAGATATTATCATTGGAGAAGGAAATGGCAACCCACCCCAGTACTCTTGCCTGGAAAATTCCATGGATGGAGGAACCTGGTAGGGTACAGTCCATGGGGTCGCAAAGAGTCAGACATGACTGAGCGGCTTCCCTTTCACTTTTCATTTTCATGCATTGGAGAAGGAAACGGCAACCCACTCCAGTATTCTTGCCTGGAGAACCCCAGGGATGGCAGAGCCTGGTGGGCTGCCGTCTATGGGGTCGCACAGAGTCGGACACGACTGCAGTGACTTAGCAGCAGCAGCAGCAGATATTATCATAAAGAGTGAAGTTAAGTCAGAAAGAGAAAAATAAATATGATATATAAACACATAAACATGGGATCTAGAAAAATGGCATGGTGCTGCTGCTAAGTTTCTTCAGTCGTGTCCGACTCTGTGCGACCCCATGGACTGCAGCCTACCAGGCTTCTCCATCCATGGGATTCTCCAGGCAAAAACACTGGAGTGGGTTGCCACTTCCTTCTCCAATGCATGAAAGTGGAAAGTGAAAGTGAAGTCGCTCAGTCATGTCTGACTTTTAGCGACCCCATGGACTGCAGCCTACCAGGCTCCTCCATCCATGGGATTTTCTGGGCAACAGTACTGGAGTGGGGTGCCAAATAGAGACACAGATTTAGAGAACAAACATATAGATACCAAGGGGGACGGGGTGGAGGTGGGATGAGTTGGGAGATTGGGATTGACATATCTACACTACTATGTATAAAAAAGGTAACTAATGAGAACCTACTGTATAGCACAGAAAACTCTACTCAGTGCTCTGTGGTGACCTAAATGGGAAGGAAATCAAAAAAGAGGATATGTATATACTTATGGCTGATTCACTTTTATGTACAGCAGAAACTGACACAGCGCTATAAAGCACCTATACTCCAATAAAAAGGTTACAAGGATTATATAATATGAAGAATATAGCCAATTTTTAGAATAACTGTAAATGGAACATAACCTTTAAAACTGTGAATCACTATATTGTACAGTAACGTCTATGGGGTTGCACAGAGTCGGACACGACTGAAGCGACTTAGCAGCAGCAGCAGCAGTAGCTTATATCATATCATACATTAACTAAACTTCAATAATTGTTTAAAAGCCCACAAGAACCTTGGTTTTAGCTAGTATGCCAAAAGACTATAAATGTAAATAGAATTAACCAAATTATTGATCAATTTATAGATTTTTTTAAAAATCTATTTTCTGAAATACACTGCAGAAAAACAAAACAAACCAAAAAATCCTAGTAAGTATCCCCCTGAGTCACCCCCCAAACACATACACCTCAAAGGATGATGTCATAAACCTTTATATTTTGGATTTATCTGGAGGGCTTATTTCAAAGCTGAAGTCTGTCCCCAGCCCATACACAATGACTAATTCACCAGGTGGGGCTTTTAGAAAATTTTCACTGCTAAGAGTTGTCAGGGGTTGCTTGAGAACCAACTGCTTTAAGGAGTCTTAAGTTCTTTTTCTGAGGAATGATAATTCTGTCTCGCAACTTTCAGTTCAGTTCAGTTCAGACACTCAGTCACATTCGACTCTTTGTGATCCCATGGACTGCAGCACACTAGGCTTCCCAGTCCATCACCAACTCCCGGAATTTGCTCAAACTCATGTCCATTGAGTTGGTGATGCCATCCAACCATTTCAACCTCTGCTGTCCCCTTTTCCTCCTGTCTTCAGTCTTTCCCAGCATCAGGGTCTTTTCCAGTAGTCAGCTCTTCACATCAGGTGGCCAAAGTATTGGAGTTTCAGCTTCAATATCAATCCTTCCAATGAATATTCAGGACTGACTTTCTTTGGGATTTACTGGTTGGATCTCCTTGCTGTCCAGGGGACTCTCAAGAGTCTTCTCTAACACCACAGTTCAAAAGCATCAATTCATTGGCTTTCAGCTTTCATTATGGTCAAACTCTTACATCCATACATGACTACTGGAAAAACCATAGCAGCACTTTAACAGCATAATCTTTTAGGATTTGAAATAACTCAGCTGGAATTCCATCAACTCCACTAGCTTTGTTCATAGTGATGCCTCCCAGGGCCCACTTGACTTCACACTCCATGATGTCTGGTTCTAGGTAAGTGATCACACCATTGTGATTATCTGGGTCATGAAGATCTTTTTTGTATAGTTCTATGTATTGTTGCTACCTCTTCTTAATATCTTCTGCTTCTGTTAGGTCCATACTATTTCTGTCCTTTATTGAGCCCATCTTTGCATGAAATGTTCCCTTGGTATCTCTAATTATTTTGAAGAGATCTCTAGTCTTTCCCATTCTATTGTTTTCCTCTATTTCTTTGCAACTTTAAGAGTTAGGAAAATCTTTGTAGGAAAATCTGTGTTAGAAAATCACTCATATAGGACTCATCATTTTTAAGCCAGATTTCTGAGAGCTCATCACTTACAAGAAAAAACAAAGCTGTCTTTCATGGTCTACACATGCTCACAGTCTTAGAAGAATTCAGAGAGGACAAGTTAATTGAAAAGATTGATTTGTACTGTGAAAGTCCTTGTTATTAATTTTGGAACAGAGTAAGGATATAAGTAAATAAATGTATACATATACAGATAAATACCAAAAACAATTATGGAATTGGAAGGAATTAAAAGTACAAAAAAAAAAAAAACACAAAAACTTCTGAAGAAAATGAACCTATAAAGACAGAAAAAAATGATTTACTTTCACATTATCTTACTTAGGAGCTTAAATGCTTCCTTTATTTTAAAAATTGTGTTCTTTCATTTATTTGCAGTCAACTTTCATACCATAAACTTAATATCTTTTTTACTTTATCAAGAAATTAAGAAAGATACAGACATATTCCTTCAAAGACCAAAGAAGAAGCAATACAAGTAACTCTGAAGTAAGAAGAATGGCTTGGGAATTACCTGCTCTGAACTTTGGTCCTCTGGTTATAACGGACCCACTAAATGATGATGATGATTAATGAAAAGCCCTGAAAATATCTTTAGGGGAAAATGGGAAGCCAAAAAATAGGAAGAACTAAAGCTTTATTGTTCTTATGATGATAAGTTGCAGACTTATGTCTTTCCAAACGTGTATTTTGACTTGACTTCCATTTCTTTGAATATGAGATTGAATTAAAAGTTCATATTCACTATATATCACTACATCAAGGTGTGAAACAGAGGCTAGCTAGATGAAAATCTAAGTGTAATAGCAGAAAGATCAGAGTTTCCATGACTGTTGATTATTTAAAAAGAGAAAATAAAAGCAGTAGGGGGACATGAATGCCGTCATATGCCAAATAGTTTAATCATTACCAGTATCACATAAATAAAACATTGCACTGTGAAAAATAATCTAGTAGAAGTGGCTTTCAAAATTGTTTAAAAACTGAAAGAGTATTAAATAATCCAAATGAAATAAAATAACCTATAATTTTTTTTACTTCCAAAATAATTCAAAACACAGCAATCTTAAAGTGATTTCATTTATTTAAAAAAAACCACTGGCCCATATGTCATTATTCCACAACTCCATATCAAGAAAGACATTGGAAAATACATCTATAATTTTTGAGAAAAGATGGATAGACATTGATGAAACAAGAAAAAATGTATTATATCTAACATGTATAAGACTTCACTCATCTATCCTAATTCCTCTGAGAATGATCTCCATATCGCTCTTTATTTGGTGCTGCTGCTAAGTCGCTTCAGTTGTGTCCGACTCTGTGCGACCCCATAGACAGCAGCCCACCAGGCTCCTCTGTCCTTGGGATTCTCCAAGCTAGAATACTGGAGTAGGTTACCATTTCCTCCTCGAGAGCATGCATGCATGCTAAGTCACTTCAGTTGTGTCTGACTCTGTGCGACCCTATGGCCAGCAGTCCACCAGGCTCCTCTGTCCACAGGATTCTCTAGGCAAGAATACTGGAGTGGGTTGCCATTTTCTTCTCCATCTTCTTTATTTACTATAGTTTATTTTCTCCAAATAGCAGAACAATAAACATACAGACATAAATGTGAATCTGGAGCCAATTTAGTGTCAATATAATTATCTCCCATTCTTGCATGTATCTGATGAATATCACCCTTATATTCCTATATACCTGTACTTATATACCAGCTTATAAGATGTGTTTTTAAAGTTATTCCTCTCTGTGTAAGGAGCTCATAACCAAATTCCTGTAACTTTCCAATTATTAACAATAGGCTGCAGGAGTAAGTTATGAAATCAAATATTTTAGTTGATATAAAGAGCAGCATGAAATGAATAGACAATTCACAGAAATATACAGGATAACTGGTATATGAGAGCTGTAACATAATGTACATTGTCTTTTATGTTTTTAGTAGACCTTGTGGCCTTTCATATTTAATATATTTGGAGAAGTTGAAAATGTTCAGACAGTACAACAAAGTGGCTGAAGTGCAGGAAACAATTCAGTGAGTAAAAGAAGAAAGAAGTAATTACTTGCTATGCGGAAATAGGGAAGAAAACAATGCCTTAAGTAGCCTTTAAATTGCAGTTTGAATATCAAACCAAAACAATATATGGAACTTCAAATAGTCATCTAGTCATTAGCTGCATCTTCAGGTTCTCACCCTAGGAAACTGCTGATTTATCTGGAATTTGATTACACAGAGAAACATAATTTATTTAATAGGCACAACATGCATAAATCATAGTAGCATAAGCCTTCTATTGTATCATTCCAAATATTTGTGCTTTATACTTTATAAGTATTTTTTCTACCTACTCTTGGTGGATAGAGTAAGCCTCAGAATCCTCATTTTACACATTAATAAACTCAAATACATTAATCTTGCTCCCATAGGCTGCAGTCTACAGGATTGCACAGAGTTACACATGACTGAAGCAACGTAGCTGACATGCAACCCATGTGTAAATGTATATCAATCAGTGACATTCTGTGTGGTGCTCAGTCCTGTCTGATTCTCTGTGACCCCATGGACTGTAGCTGTCTAGGTTTCTCTGCCTGTGGAGTTTTCAAGACTAGAATATGGGAGTGGGTTGCCATTTCCTACACCAGAGGATCTTCCTGACCCAGGGATGGAATCTACATCTCTTGCATCTCCTGCATTGGCAGGTGGATTCTTTGGAGCTTCCCTGGTGGCTTAGATGGCAAAGAGTCTGCCTGCAATGTGGGAGACCCAGGTTCGATCTCTGGGTTGGGAAGATCTCCAGGAGAAGGAAATGGCAACCCACTCCAGTATTCTTGCCTGGAAAATCCCATGAATGAAAGAGCCTGGAGGGCTACAGTCCATGGGGTCACAAAGAGTTGGACACGACTGAGCAACTAACACACACAGCACCATCTGGGAAGGCCCAGTAAAGGTCTAGAAGGGAGAATTAATAAATGAATGGCCATAGTGGGGGGCGTAGATAGGATCTAACAACGAGCTACAGAAAGTCAAGTATTTTTTAGAAACGGGGCCCCAGTCCTCATCAGGGTGCTGTTTCTTTCCCAGCTACAGAGCCAGCAAGACTTTTCAAATCTGTAGCTCAGTGAAAGCTGCATGTGTACTACGTATTAGCTGCCTTTATCTACACCACAATAATACTACAGGCCAATAAAGTTCTGTTCAGGGAAAAATGTGAGCAGTAATAGAGCCGGACAAACAGAGTTTGTGAACCTATCTCCTAATGAATTTTTGTAGACTTTAAGGAATTGGAAATTTAAATGCAAGATATCCTTTACTATTGCTCTTTCAGCTCTGAAATAAGAAGTACTCAGTCTAAAATTCAGCAGCATATGAACAGAAACACAGCATGCTGAAACATGGCAAAGCAGGAGGCAGAATTTGGTCAGACATTCTTTGTGGTTCAAGGTTTCAGTAACATGTTAGTTTGTAGGAACTGGTAATTAACACCAGGCTATACTCATGACTTTAGCATGTCATCAGTAGTTTGTGTGTGTGTGTTCTGTGTCATATCCTGCATGAGTCACTGTTGTGTGCTCTTTCATTCTTTGGAGAGGCCATGTGACTTAGAAGAAAAGGTAAAAATTATGAAGATACACAAATCAATGACTAATCCATATTCTCTATCTAATAGCAATAGGATGTTATGGGAATATTATATAATTTTCCCAAGCACCAGTTGTCCTCTATAAAATTCAAATTCTAGTTTGAGTGCCTTGTATAAACATTTATATATATATATATATATATATATATGAAAGATTCTATTACAGTGAATAGTATCACATATTAGATATCATGGTAATTGTTAATATCATTATTATTTCTGCTTCAATCATTATCTAGCAAAATTTATGCAGTATTTATAAGAAAAGGGGGGTGAAGAAGAGGAAGGAAAGAGGGGGAGGGGATGAGGAAGAATAAGAGTGGAGGAGGAGAGGAATAAAGGAGAGGAGAGAAAGAAAAAGGGGAGAAGCTATCCTAGCACTGGGGTGACTGAACTAGTACAAAGTACTAGACTTCTGAGACCACGTGGGCCACACTCTGCCAGGCTCCTTTGTCCATGGGGTTCTCCAGGCAGGAATACTGGAGTGGGTTGCTCGACCCAGGGATGGAACCTGCATCTCTTATATCTCTTGCATTGGAAGGTGACTTCTCTACCACTGAGCCACCAGAGAAGCAAAAGACTTTGCATAACCAGAGACAGCTCCTTTCTGCATGAGTGCAAATGGTATACTTAAAAGCTCCAAAAGAGTCCTGGATGTTAGTTCAAAAATTTTTTTTTTCCTAAATAATACTTATTTTACTAATTTAATTAATTCCTTCCAATATTTGTAGGAAAAGTAAATACAAATTAAAAATTATTTCACTGCTCTCTATTATATTGATGTCACATCAGAAAATTTTTGAAAAATGGTATTTGATGTGATCTTTCTGAGAGTCTTCATCCTTATATTTTTGTAGAACATTGCCATTATTTTGTATATGTCTTTTATGTGACCTGACTCATGTAATTTTTAGTTATAGAATTTTGTACTGAACAGTTAACAAAAATTTTGCATGTTTCATTTTCGCATGAGACTATCTGAATTCTCCAGCATTCCTACCAACTGATTTAAATAATTTCTACTTATTTATTTGTACATACCTAGCTTTATAAAATGGTAAAATAAGGAAAATATTGGAAACAATAATATAAAGTATACTTAAGAACTATCAAATCAGGTCAATTACATTTTAAAAGAAAACCAAAGATCTTTTGTTTCATACAGCAACTCTATGCCATTGTTTCTTGCTTTGTAAGCCTCAAATTAATATTTCTATTCTGTACACAAAACTAGCACTAAGAAGTTCAGTTTATTATGCTGTGATACACAAAGGAAGTGAAAACATGAATGCATACTTAATCATAAACAAATCTGAATCCAAGGTGATCAGTGTGAAAGAAAAGCAGTTGGGGGGGAATGATGATGCATTACCTAAATAATACTGAAAAATTAAATTTTTAAAAATGTAAAAAAAATAAGTATGTTATTTTTTGCATATTAACAGTGATGTTACATGCTGAAAATGAGTTAGGGTTATATAAATACAATAGTGGATCATCTTTTTACCATAACAAGATGCGTGGCAATGGCACAGGGGAGAAGGCATTGCCAGTTAAATGATGGATGTTCCCTGAGGTCCTGTTTATTTTTACTATTTAATTAGTAACAGTGAAAGTGAGCTCAAACTGGAAAATGCCTCTAGTGAGAAAGGAATAAAATTCTTGAAACCTTTTCCAAGTTCAATATGTATTTTTTTGGTGCAGAAAAGCCTTAATGATATTATGCCTTTGGAATAGGTGTATCTGATATCTAAAAGCAAGTGTGCAATCTGTAATACTGAAATCATTCACTTTCAACCCCAACACAGAAAAAGTTGCAGGGGCATGGAAGACATTCACATGATACCAGTTTCCCCTTGAGTAAAAATGTATTGGCTTCCTAAAATGACTGTTATGTTTTTTTAACCTTTTCTTATCAGTAAATCTCATTTTCATAGTAGATAGCATGAGCACTCACTCTTTACTGATACACAGGAGTGATATATCATTGCTCTAGACTGACTTAAAGCTACTGGGCTGTTTATTTCATTTTTACTCAGTGGTCAGGTAATGGTGGAAAGTGAAGAGAAACTAAAGAGCCTCTTGATAAGAGTGAAAGAGGACAGTGAAAAGTTGGCTTAAAACTCAACATTCAGAAAACTAAGATCATGGCATTTTGCTCCTTGGAAGCAAGGCTATGACAAACCTAGACAGAGTATTAAAAAGCAGAGACATTACTTTGCTGACAAAGATCTGGAGAGTCAAAGCTATTATTTTTCCAGTAGTCACCTACGGATGTGAGAGTTGGACCATAAAGAAGGCTGAGCACTGTAGAATCGATGCCTTCAAACTGTGGTGTTGGAGAAGACTCTCAAGAGTCCCTTGGACTGCAAAGAGACCAAACCAGTCAGTCCTTAAGGAAATCAACCCTGCATATTCACTGGAAGGACTGATGCTGAATATGAAGTTCCAATATTTTGGCCACCTGATGTGAAGAGCCAACTCATTGGAAAAGATCCTGATGCTGGGAAAAATTGAAGGCAGGAGGAGAAAGGGATGACAGAGGATGAGACTGTTGGATGACACCACTGACTCAATGGACACGAGTTTGAGCAAGCTCTGGGAGACGGTGAAGGACCAGAAACCTGGCGGCAGTCCACGGGGTCGCAAAAAATCAGTCATGACTATATAACCAAACATAAAAGTATTTATGCCCTTCATCAAACACTAAGATTTCAAAATGATGACAAGATAATTAGAATTTTACTGGACTGTGAAATAAATTTCTTAGAAAACAGCAGCTTCACTTCCAAAGGGCATCTTCCTGCACACACATACCAATTTTTAACTCTATGACACCCCCCATACAATAAAAATGAATTCTAGACTAAATGACTTTCATACATGCAGTGAATATTTCTGTTACACAGTTCCTTAAATACATGTGGTACCCTTAAGAGGAAAAAAAGAGAAGACAGAAAAATTGATTCCATTGCATTTCAGAAAATGACAGGTCTAGGCAGACAGAGATTTGACAGTCGAATTTAGATAACATATTCTTGTGCATGGAGTCCTCAGATGAGTCAACGTTTCCAAAAACCACTGACAAGATGTCTACAAACACAGCACAGAGATGACCAAGAAAATGACAACTATTCCATTAAGGAGACAGCTGGGCAATCAAAAAAGCTTCCAACAACTAAAACTGTTCACAAAATAAGTGAAGAGTCAACTTCAGAATATTTTGTGATATTGTTGCAAATAAAGATTTATTTTGGAACAAATGCTATAGAGAATATTACACAAAAGCAGTTTTGTAATAATTGCTACACTCAGAGACTATCTCTTCATTTAGCTTCAGTTTGGTTGACTCAGTAAAAGGAAAATTATTAATGAATTTCAAAATTGAATAAACTGAAATCCTTTGTTCAGTCACATCATTTTTTTTTTTTTTTTGCTTTTTAAGTAACTGTTTACTGTTGTTACTTGACACACCAATTACACTAAGAAAACCCAAAGCAAGAAAGTCATAAGGCTACTTTATCAATTTGGCTCAACTATTACCATAAAATTTAGCAAACATCCTGGAGGCGGTACCCACGTGACATCAAGATCCTGCCTCCTCTCATTACTGTGATAAGAGAGGAGGGGAAAAGCAACAGTGAATGACACTGATTTTAGCTGTTTTCTTGATTCTGAAGTAATGATGGAGTGAAAAAAAAAAACAGGGAAAAGAAATACATCTAGGAATAGAGAAGAGATTTTAAAAAGAAATAAATCAAATATTACTGGAATTCCAAGATAATAACATAAGATAAAGTCTTCAGAAAATATATTCTCTGTCAAAATTTAGATGACCAAAATCATGCAAGATTTTGAAAGATTTTGAAAAAGATTTTGAAAACTTGAAAAGTCAATTACACTGTTTATAATAGCCAGGACATGGAAGCAACCTAGATGCCCATCAGCAGATGAATGGATAAGAAAGCTGTGGTACATATACACAATGGAGTATTACTCAGCAATTAAAAAGAATACATTGGAACCAGTTCTAATGAGATGGATGAAACTGGAACCTATTATACAGAGTGAAGTAAGCCAGAAAGAAAAACACCAATACAGTATACTAATGCATATATATGGAATTTAGAAAGATGGTAACAATAACCCTGTACGAGACAGCAAAAGAGACACTGATGTATAGATCAGTCTTATGGACTCTGTGGGAGGGGGAGAGGGTGGGGAGATTTGGGAGAATGGCATTGAAACATGTATAATATCATGTATGAAATGAGTCACCAGTCCAGGTTTGATGCACGATACTGGATGCTTGGGGCTGGTGCACTGGGACGACCCAGAGGGAGGGTATGGGGAGGGAGGAGGGAGGAGGGTTCAGGATGGGGAACACAGGTATACCTGTGGAGGATTCATTTCGATATTTGGCAAAACTAATACAATATTGTAGAGTTTAAAAATAAAATAAAATAAAAAAAAAAGACCAATTACTGTAAAATAGATTGGAAAGATGATTAAATAGCTATCATTCATGAAAATACTAGGATTAGATGATTTCATAGATGTGCTCTTAGAAACATTAATAGCTCCAATCCTTCTTGAGCTATTCCAGATCACAGAAGGGAATCTCCCCATTTTATTTTATGAGGCTTGGATAACTTGCAAAATACTGTAAGTGAAAAGCTATGAATCAATCTCATTTTTGAATAAAGATATAACATAAGGAAATAAAAATATTAGAATTTCATTAACTGAAGCAAAGAATGATATATTACAAAATATGGTATAGTCTAGTAAAGGAAGCTGAGGAGGCAACAGCACCCCACTCCAGTACTCTTGCCTGGAAAATCCCATGGATGGAGGAGTCTGGAAGGCTGCAGTCCATGGGGTCACTAAGAGTCAGACATGACTGAGTGACTTCACTTTCACTTTTCACTTGCATGCATTGGAGAAGGAAATGGCAACCCACTCCAGTGTTCTTGCCTACAGGGTCCTGGGGACAGGGGAGCCTGGTGGGCTGCCATCTATGGGGTTACACAGAGTCAGACATGACTGAAGTGACTTAGCAGGCAGTAAAGGAAGATGGGATGAATATTAGAACATTTATCAACTCAACTAAATATATCTAAAATTTTTAAAAAAGTAATATTACTACATTAATATAGGTTTAAAAACATTTAACAAAGTGCATTATCATTCTTATAATTGAAGGAACCTATTTAAATTCTTTGGCCACATGATACAAAGAGCCAATTCATTGGAAAATACCTTGATGCTGGGAAAGAGTGAAGGCAAAGGGAGAAGGGGGCAGCGGAGGATAAGATGGTTAGACAGAATCACTGAGTCAATGGACATGAATTTGAGCAAACTCTGGGAAACACTGAAGGACAGGGGAGCCTGGTGTGCTGTAGTCCATGGTGTCTCAAAGAGCTGTTCATGACTTAGTGATGGAACAACAACAAAAATTTAAATATAGTAAAGACTATTTAATAAATGTTCGTCTAGTCAAGGCTATGGTTTTTCCTGTGGTCATGTATGGATGTGAGAATTGGACTGTGAAGAAGGCTGAGCGCCGAAGATTGATGCTTTTGAACTGTGGTGTTGGAAAAGACTCTTGAGAGTCCCTTGGACTGCAAAGAGATCCACCCAGTCCATTCTGAAGGAGATCAGCCCTGGGATTTCTTTGGAAGGAATATGCTAAAGCTAAAACTCCAGTACTCTGGCCACCTCATGAGAAGAGTTGACTCATTGGAAAAGACTCTGATGCTGGGAGGGATTGGGGGCAGGAGGAGAGGGGACGACAGAGGATGAGATAGCTGGATGGCATCACTGACTCGATGGACTTGAGTCTGAGTGAGCTCCGGGAGTTGGTGATGGACAGGGAGGCCTGGTGTGCTGCGATTCATTGGGTCGCAGAGTCGGACACGACTGAGCAACTGATCTGATCTGATCTGATCTGAATAGCAATTATAAAATAAACAGCAAAATATTAAAATCTTTACCCTGGGGTAGGAAATGGCAACCCCCTCCAGTATTCTTGCCTGGAAAACTTCATGGACAGAAGAACCTGGCAGCTACAGCCCATGGGGGTCACAAAGATTCAGACATGACTGAGCAAGCATGCAACGCCACCAAAATCTTTACATGAAAATTCAGGAACTTGACTGAGATTTGTGTAATTGCCACATATATTTTTAACTGTATTAGAGAGTCTTATGAATACAATAAAAATATATAATACTATTATTGCGCATAAATGAAAAAAGTTTATTTTCTTAAAGATATCACCTAAAAAATCCAAAGGATGCTAGAAAAACTTCATTAATAAGAAAATTTGAACAAGATAAATACACAAAAGCAACATATTTTCTCCATTTTAATAAGCACTTAGAAAGCGGGAAACATTCCATTCACAATTGCTGTAAAATTTACAAAGTATACAGAAATACACTTAACAAGAAAAGTATAAAATCTACAGGAAAGAGCCTGCAAAATCTTATTGATCAAACTAATACAAGAGAAATTAGAATGAAAAGGCATACCAAGTTGTTGGATGGCGAGCTTAAATCTCATAAAGTTTCACATAAAATCAACTTAAAGTAATTTCAATTATAGTTCTAATAGGTTTAATTTTTTAACTGAATGTAATAATTTTGAAGTTAATATCAAAGCATAGGGCTTTCCTGGCAGTCCAGTAGTAAGAATCCAGTGCTGGAGACCTCGGCTCGATCCTTTGGTTGGGAAGATCCCCTGGAGGAGGAAACAGTATTCTTGACTGGAGAATTCCGTGGACAAAGGAGCCTGGCAGGCTACAGTCCATGGGGTTGCACAGAGCCAAACACGACTGAGCGACTAACACGATGCTACTACAACAAACCTGCAGCCCCTGACAAAGAGATCCCTGGGACTGTATCCTACCAGGCTCCTCTGTCCACGGAATTTTCCAGGCAAGAATACTGGAGTGGGTAGCCATTACCTTCTCCAGGGAATATATATATATAGGCTTCCTCGGTGGCTCATACGGTAAAGAATCTGCCTGCCATGCAGGAGACTTGGGTTCGATTCCTGGGTCAAAAGATCTCCTGGAAACAGTTGGACACAATTGTGCAACTTACACACACACACAAACACATATAAAAAAAAGAGAGAGACAGAGAGAACAAACTTTCATATTGTAATGTCATTCTGTGACCTATTTCTTACTGCCTGTATACTGTCTGTCTTGCCCATAAAAGCTTGAATTTGGTCTTTTCAATGTTGAATACACAGGATCTAGAGGAGTGTCTGGCACAGAGTGTTAGCAGATGTATACTAAAAGAATTACTTTTATTAGTTTATCAGAAAATAGATATAGAAAGCTTTTTTGTGTGTTTGTTTTGGAAAACTTTGGCAGGTCACATATTTAATCTTAAAATTATGTGTATCTAGTGCTAAGTTTATCAGGATCTCAAGGAAAAACAACCTACTACATAAGTAAAACATTACTATTTCCAGGATTTGGATGAAGGAGATCACAATATGCCAGTCTGGCACACTGATTATTTTGAATTAAAGTTATTTGAGGAAAGGCTGGTGAAATAGAAGTATTCTAGCCCTCCTCTGTCCCCTTTAAAGCAGGAAATAAATCTCATGTGAAAGGTAATCCCTATTCCAAGATGGAGAGAAATATTCTTTTCACCAGAGATAGGGAATTTACAGCCAAAAGGCTGTATAAACAAACCTTGTTACTTCTCACTAATTTACCACTCCAAGCCAAAATTTCTTTCTCTTATCAATTCTTCACAAATGTGTTATTTATTTCTCTAAAAGGCATAAAATCTGCTTGCTCTGGCCACTTCTTTTAGTCTCATATTTTAAGGGATTCCTGCATATAGAAAATTAAATTTGTTTTCCTCCTGTTAATCTATCTTACATCAATTTAATTATTAGACCAGCCATAGAACCTAGAAGGGAAGAAGGGAAAAGTTTTCCTCCCCTAGTTCAACAAAACCTTGACAACGAATAGAGGTCATAAGTTTGTTTCTTATAAAAGCACTCAATGTAGGTTAACTGATGTATAGCTAAAATGCAAATCAGGAGTAAATAATGCACTGAAAATTCTAAACTGATCCAGTACAGGTATGAAGCCCTGTTTGTGTAGGATAGGATATAAAGGGTCTGGCAGAATACATTCACCACTTATTCTTTCAGCAACTCCCCATAAATATCATCTTTCTTATTTGAACACTTGGTAGGTATTGAGTGGCAGTGATTTTGAGGTTTTCCTGAAAAGCAGTAGGCATGTAGATAGTCTAAAATACTGGCTAGCTGGAGGCCCATAGACTCTAATGGACAGTCAGCTGGTGGTCAGAATCATACCAGGAAGCAGATAAGTCAGACACCCACTTGACTAAACCACCCACCACGGCACACAGCAGAATCATAATTCTCCTGTACTGAAAACATTGGGTTCTTCACCACTAGCACCACTTGGGAAACCCAATTACCAGGTATTTAATAAAGGCATTCAGGGCTTTTCTGGTGGCTCAGCAGTAAAGAATCCACCTGCAATGCAGGAGACACAGGTTTGATCCCTGGGTTGGGAAGATCCCCTGGAGAAGGAAATGGCAACCCACTCCAGTAATCTTGCCTGGGAAATGCCATGGACAGAGAAGCCTGGATGGTTACAGTCCATGGGCTCTCAAAAGAGTTGGACATGACTTAGTGAGTAAACAACAACAAAAGTATTCTATTTTAGGATGATAAAACCATGTTATCTACATACTACATAATATTTACTATTTTTAACTAAAAGTGGTATCAAGTTGTTAGGGAACAGTTTACAAAGGGTTTGAGACATCTATATTTGGTAATATCCATATAACTAATCAGAAAATGAAAGTTTAGAACTGAATTTTCAAAATTTTTTCCCCAAATTGCTCATCTTACTTTAATGACTGCCTTGTGAAATGCTTCCACCACTTCCCAGCCTCTTCTTGAAAATATCTAGAAACATACCTATCTTTTAATTTCTTCTTCCCTGCCATGCTGCTAGCCACTTAGGACTCCTGCATATATAAAACTCCTAAATATATAGACAATGTCTTATATAAAAATTTAGGATGGGCAAGTATTTTCTTTATTCTGGTCTCTATTCTGGTCTCTAAGTTCAGTTCAGTTCAGTCACTCAGTCACGTCCAACTCTTTGCGACTCCATGGACCGCAGCATGCCAGGCTTCCCAGTCCATCACCAACTCCGGGAGTTTAATCAATCTCATGTCCATTGAATTGGTGATGCCATACAACCATCTCGTCCTCTGTCATCCCCTTCTCTCCCCACCTTCAATCTTTCCCAGCATCAGAGTCTTTTCCAATGAGTCATTTCCTCGCATCAGGTGGTCAAAAGATTGGAGTTTCAGCTTCAACATCAGTCCTTCAAATGAACACTCGGGACTGATTTCCTTTACTATGGACTGGTTGTATCTCCTTGCAGTCCAAATGATTTTCAAGAGTCTTTTCCAACACCACAGTTAGAAAGCATCAATTCTTTAGTGCTCAGCTTTCTTTATAGTAAAACTCTTACATCCATACATGTCTACTAAAAAACCAAAGCCTGTGTATGGTGTTAGAAAGTGTTCTAGTTTCATTCTTTTACAAGTGGTTGACCAGATTTCCCAACACCACTTATTAAAGAGATTGTCTTTAATCCATTGTATATTCTTGCCTCCTTTGTCAAAGATAAGGTGTCCATATGTGTGTGGATTTATCTCTGGGCTTTCTATTTTGTTCCATTGATCTATATTTCTGTCTTTGTGCCAGTACCATACTGTCTTGATAACTGTGGCTTTGTAGTAGAGCCTGAAGTCAGGTAGGTTGATTCCTCCAGTTCCATTCTTCTTTCTCAAGATCGCTTTGGCTATTCAAGGTTTTTTGTATTTCCATACAAATTGTGAAATTATTTGTTCTAGCTCTGTGAAGAATACTGTTGGTAGCTTGATAGGGATTGCATTGAATCTATAAATTGCTTTGGGTAGTATACTCATTTTCACTATATTGATTCTTCCAATCCATGAACATGGTATATTTCTCCATCTATTAGTGTCCTCTTTGATTTCTTTCAACAGTGTTTTATAGTTTTCTATATATAGGTCTTTAGTTTCTTTAGGTAGATATATTCCTAAGTATTTTATTCTTTCCATTGCAATGGTGAATGGAATTGTTTCCTTAATTTCTCTTTCTGTTTTCTCATTATTAGTGTATAGGAATGCAAGGGATTTCTGTGTGTTGATTTTATATCCTGCAACTTTACTATAGTCATTGATTAGTTCTAGTAATTTTCTAGTGGAGTCTTTAGGGTTTTCTATGTAGAGGATCATGTCATCTGCAAATAGTGAGAGTTTTACTTATTCTTTTCCAATTTGGATTCCTTTTATTTCTTTTTCTGCTATGATTGCTGTGGCCAAAACTTCCAAAACTATGTTGAATAGTAATGGTGAAAGTGGACACCCTTGTCTGGTTCCTGACTTTAGAGGAAATGCTTTCAATTTTTCACCATTGAGGATAATGTTTGCTGTGGGTTTGTCATATATAGCTTTTATTATGTTGAGGTATGTTCCTTCTATTCCTGCTTTCTGGAGAGTTTTTATCATAAATGGGTGTTGAATTTTGTCAAAGGCTTTCTCTGCATCTATTGAGACAATCATATGGTTTTTATTTTTCAATTTGTTAATGTGGTGTATTACATTGATTGATTTGTGGATATAATAAACTCAAAATGGATTAAAGATCTAAACCTAAGACCAGAAACTATAAAACTCCTGGAGGAGAACATAGGCAAAACACTCTCTGACATACATCACAGCAGGATCCTCTATGACCCACCTCGCAGAATATTGGAAATAAAAGCAAAAATAAACAAATGGGACCTAATTAACCTTAAAAGCTTCTGCACATCAAAGGAAACTATTAGCAAGGTGAAGAGACAGCCTTCAGAATGGGACAAAATAATAGCAAATGAAGCAACCGACAAACAACTAATCTCAAAAATATACAAGCAACTCCTACAGCTCAACTCCAGAAAAATAAATGACCCAATCAAAAAATGGGCCAAAGAACTAAATAGACATTTCTCCAAAGAAGACATACATAGGGCTAACAAACACATGAAAAGATGTTCAACATCACTCATTATCAGAAAAATGCAAATCAAAACCACTATGAGGTACCATTTCACACCAGTCAGAATGGCTGCGATCCAAAAGTCTACAAGCAATAAATGCTGGAGAGGGTGTGGAGAAAAGGGAACTCTCTTACACTGTTGGTGGGAATGCAAACTAGTACAGCCACTATGGAGAACAGTGTGGAGATTCCTTAAAAAACTGGAAATAGAACTGCCTTACGATCCAGCAATCCCACTGCTGGGCATACACACTGAGGAAACCAGAAGGGAAAGAGACACGTGTACCCCAATGTTCATTGCAGCACTGTTTATAACAGCCAGGACATGGAAGCAACTTAGATGTCCATCAGCAGATGAATGGATAACTGTGGTACATATACACAATGGAGTATTACTCAGCCATTAAAAAGAATACATTTGAATCAGTTCTAATGAGGTGGATGAAACTGGAGCCTATTATACAGAGTGAAGTAAGCCAGAAGGAAAAACACCAATACAGTATAATAACACATATATATGGAATTTAGAAAGATGGTAACAATAACCCTGTGTACGAGACAGCAAAAGAGACACTGATGTATAGAACAGTCTTATGGACTCTGTGGGAGAGGGAGAGGGTGGGAAGATTTGGGAGAATGGCATTGAAACATGTAAAATATCATGTATGAAACGAGATGCCAGTCCAGGTTCAATGCATGATACTGGATGCTTGGGGCTAGTGCACTGGGACCACCCAGAGGGATGGTATGCGGAGGGAGGAGGGAGGAGGGTTCAGGATGGGGAACACATGTATACCTGTGGCGGATTCATTTTGATATTGGCAAAACTAATACAATTATGTAAAGTTTAAAAAAAAAATAAAGAGAAAGTCAAAAAAAAAAAAAAAAAAACAAAGCCTGGAGTAGGCAGACCTTTGTTGGCAAAGCAACGTCTCTGCTTTTGAATATGCTGTCTAGGTTGGTCATACCTTTCCTGCCAAAGACTAAGCGTCCTTTAATTTCATGGCTGCAGTCACCATCTGCAGTGATTTTCAAGCCCGAATAAATAAAGTCTGCCACTGTTTCCACTGTTTCTCCATCTATTTGCCATGAAGTAATGGGACTGGATGCCATGACTTTAGTTTTCTGAATGTTGAGTTTTGAGCCAACTTTTCACTCTCCCCTTCCACTTTCTTCAAGAGGCGCTTTAGTTCTTCTTCACTTTCTGCCATAAGGGTGGTGTCATCTGCATATCTGAGGTTATTGATATTTCCCCTGGCAATCTTGATTCCAGCTTGTGCTTCATCCAGCCCAGCGTTTCTCATGATGTACTCTGCATAGAAGTTAAATAAGCAGGGTGACAATATACAGCCTTGATGTACCCCTTTTCGTATTTGGAACCAGTCTGCTATTCCATGTCCAGTTCTAACTGCTGCTTCCTGACCTGCATACAGATTTCTCAAGAGGGAGATGAGGTGGTCTGGTATTCCCATCACTTTAAGAATTATCCAGTTTGTTGTGATCCACACAGTCAAAGACTTTGGCATATTCAATAAAGCAGAAGTAGATGTTTTTCTGGAACTCTCTTGTTTTTTTGATGATCCAGCAGATGTGGCAATTTGATTTCTGGTTCCTCTACCTTTTCTAAAAACAGCTTGAACATCTGGAAGTTCATGGTTCACATACTGTTGAAGCCTGGCTTGGAGAATTTGGGGCATTACTTTACTACCATGTGAGATGAGTGCAATTGTGTGATAGTTTGAGCAATCTCTGGCATTGCCTTTCTTTGGAATTGGAATGAAAACTGACCTTTTCCAGTCCTGTGCCCACTGCTGAGTTTTCCAAATCTGTTGGCATTTTGAGTGCATCACTTTCACAGCATCATCTTTCTAGATTTGAAATAGCTCAACTGGAATTCCATCACCTCCACCAGCTTTGTTCATAGAGATCCTTCCTAAGGGCCATCTGACTTCACATTCCAGGATGTCTGGCTCTAGGTGAGTGATCACACCATCGTGATTATCTGGGTCATGAAGATCTTTTTTTGTACAGTTCTTCTGTGTATTCTTGCCACCTCTTCTTAGTATCTTCTGCTTCTGTTAGGCCCATATAATTTCTGTCCTTTATCGAGCCCATCTTTGCATGAATGTTCCCTTGGTATCTCTAATTTTCTTGAAGAGATCTCGTCTTTCCCATTCTTTTGTTTTTCTCTATTTCTTTTCACTGATCACTGAGGAAGGCTTTCCTATGTCTCCTTGCTATTCTTTGGAACTCTGCATTCAAATGGGTATTCTTTCCTCTTCTCCTTTGCTTTTTGCTTCTTTTCTTTTCACAGCTATTTGTAAGCATTCCTCAGATAGCCATTTTGCTTTTTTGCATTTCTTTTTCTTGGGGATGGTCTTAATCCCTGTTTCCTGTACAATGTTACAAATCTCTGTCCATAGTTCATCATGCACTCTGTCTATCAGATCTAATCCTTTGAATCTATTTTTCAATTCCACTCTGTCTTTCTAAGGGGTTTGATTTTAGGTCATACCTGAATAGTCTAGTGGTTTTCCCTACTTTCTTCAATTTAAGTTCGAATTTGACAATAAAGAGTTCATGTTCTGAGACACAGTCAGCTCCCGGTCTTATTTTTGCTGACTGTATAGAGCTTCTCCATCTTTGGCTGCAAAGAATATAATCAGTCTGATTTCGGTGTTGACCATCTGGTGAGGTCCATGTGTAGAGTCTTCTCTTGTGTTGTTGGAAGAGGATGTTTGCTATGACCAATGTATTCTCTTGGCTAAACTCTGTTAGCCTTTGACCTGCTCCATTCTGTACTCCAAGGCCAAATTTGCCTGTTATTCCAGGTGTTTCTTGACTTCCTACTTTTGCATTTCAGTCCCCTATAATGAAAAGGACATCTTTTGTGAGTGTTAGTTCTAGAAGGTCTTGTAGGTCTTCATAGAACCGTTCAGCTTCAGCTTCTTCAGCATTAGTGGTCGGGGTATAGACTTGGATTACTGTGATATTGAATGGTTTGCCTTGGAAAGGAACAGAGATCATTCTGTCGTTTTTGAGATTGCATCCAAGTACTGCATTTGACTATTTTGTTGACTATGATGGTACTACATTTCTTCAAAGGGATTCTTGCCTACAATAGTGGATATAATGGTCATCTGAGTTAAATTCACCTATTCCAATCCATTTTTGCTTATTCCTAAAATGTTGACATTCACTCTTGCTATCTCCTGTTTGACCACTTCCAATTTGCCTTGATTCATGAACATAATATTCCAGGTTCCTATGCAATATTGCTCTTTAAAGCATCGGACTTTACTTCCATCACCAGTCACATCCACAACTGGGTGTTGTTTTTACTTTAGCTTCGTCTCTTCATTCTTTCTGGAGTTTTTTCTCCACTAATCTCCAGTGGCATATTGGGCACCTACCGACCTGGGGAGTTCATCTTTCAGTGTCCTGTCTTTTTGTCTTTTCATACTATTCATGGGGTTCTCTAGACAAGAATGCTGAAGTGTTTTGCCATTCCCTTCTCCAGTGGACACATTTTGTCAGAACTCTTCACCATGACCCGTCTGTCTTGCATGGCCCTACATGGTATGGCCTTATAGCCTTGAGTTAGACAAAGCTGTGGTCCATGTGGTTAGATTGGTTAGTTTTCTGTGATTGTGGTTTTCAGTCTGTCTGCCCTCTGATGGAGAGGATAAGAAGCTTATGGAAGCTTTCTGATGGGAGAGCCTGATGAAGGGGGAAAAAAAGGCTACCAAGTTAGCCTTAATTTTAACTAGTCCAGCCTCTGTGTAGCAGACATGTGGATCTAATACAAATCAATAAAAATACTGTTACATTTTTAAACACCTCTATGCTTTTACTTCTGTTATCTTTGCCTGAAATTATCACCTCTTCCTGTCTTCCCCATCATACTCAAATGTTAAATCTTAATTCATGTGTCATTTCCTCTATGAAGGATCTCTGGAATCTTTTCAGCCCCCTTGTTGACTTATCGAATCTGTTCTGGGAATCTTGTGATATCCTTTACATCTCTCATAGAATTTATGATAAGCATTGTTTTTACATGGTTACATATTTCTTCTCCCCTCTTTTAAAATGGAAACATTTGGAGGCTTTGTTTGTTATGGTATAACTTACACATAGCATAGTCCTTACCATATAATAAACAATCAATGAAGGACTTTTTAAAGAGTGAAGGAATTCTAATAGTCATTGGATTTCCATACCTTTGTATAACAAAGCCACCTGTTCAGAACTCCCTGAGAAAAGGAAACAATTTCAAAGTAAAATATGTTGTGTGTGTCTGCATGCTAAGTCACTTCAATTGTGTCTAAGTCTTTGCAACCCCATAGACTGTAGTCCACCAGGTTCCTCTGTCCATGGGATTCTCCAGGCAAGAATATGGAATGGGTATCATTTCCTCCTCCAGGGGATCTTCCTGATCCAGGGACTGAACTCATGTCTCTTATGTCTCCTGCCTTGGCAGGCGGGTTCTTTACCACTAGCACCACCTTTAATGGACTTTAATAGTTACTGTTCCACTTCTGATTCAAAAAGGCAAACAGCATGCAACTTCTACAGCCCTAAAATTATGAGCAGCAAAATAGAGCTATTTCGATCAATTGCCGGAAGAGGAAGACTGGACATTTAAGTGCTCATTAATAAGCAGAGTAGAGCAACTGGCAGTCCACAGTATATATGGATGAGCCACAGATGCAGAGGAAGATTAACTACTAGGCAGAATTCTTTAAAATCTGGAGACTTGAGGAAGGAACGTATGAATAACAGTGAGTGTAAATGTGGGCTGGAAGACAAGCACAGTCCCTCCACCACCTTTGGAAACAGAGAAGCATTTAATCCCCTATAGGAAAAAAAAAAATGAGATTTTTAAAATAAGTAAATAAACAAAGTTATAATACATATAACTGTTAAATTAAATTACCTTAAGATAAAGTCAAATGGTCAAAAGCATAATCATCATCAAAATGATAGATACACAAACACTCCAGAGTTGAAGGTATTCATGCTTTCAAATCAAAAAGGCCTACAAAATTTTCAATTAGGTCCACACTCAGACACCTCCTTTGGAAATGGTAAGACAACCCTTATGAAATGAATATTGCAAGATGTTTTTTCAAGTTACCTACAAAAGAATGAAGAACAGATTGATTCAGACTTCCCATCAGTAACCTTGCTTCCTAGAATACAATTGAAAATTACTTCACTGCTCGAAGGAAGATTGATTCTCACCCATGAATTCTGCCTCTAGTAAACCTATCACTCAAGTGTAAAGGTAGAATAAACTCAGAACAAACTTTCTCAGAAATTTGTGTGAAGAATACTAGAAAGAAAATAGGTATGATCTAAGAAAGCATGACTCTAACTCAGGGGGTGCAGAGAAGGATAGATGGATGTGTAATAGGCCTGAAGAGCCACCAATTTAGACTGGAGAGAGGGAAATCTCCAGGAAAGAAGAGCCTAACCTAAAAACAAAAAGTTGCTGATAAAATCATGGTCAAGTCCGAAGAAAATGGCCTAAACTCAAACAGGAAAGCAATGGGTTTCCAAAATATGAACAGAATGAGTAAGAAATGGAAATAGGAAATGTATTTTTTTTAAAGCCTGTTTTCTCACTTTCAAGAATAAAAGAAAGACAAACTTCATTGGGAAGGGGAGATTTGGGAGGGGGACTGTCAAAACAGTGTGATCCAAAAATAAATTAGAGTAAAATGATTTTGCTTTTACAGACCCTCTGACATGTCTCTATATAGACCACTCAGGAACTATAAAGAGACTAGGAACAGCTGGAGAAAGGCAAGGAAGAGGATTTTTATCTTATTATAAATCTAATTTTACATTTTGTTTTTGAAATTCTGGACTATAAAGAAAGCTGAGTGTCAAAGAATTGATGCTTTTGAACTGTGGTATTGGACAAGACTCTTGAGAATCCCTTGGACTGCAAGGAGACCAAACCAGTCAATCCTAAAGGAAATCAGTCCTGAATATTCTTTGGAAGGACTGATGCTAAAGCTGAATCTCCAATACTTTAGCCAGCTGATGAGAAGAACTGATTCACTGGAAAATACCCTGATACTGGGAAAGATTAAAGGCAGGAGGAGAAGGGGACGACGAGAGGATGAGATGGTTGGATGGCATCACTGACTCGATGGATATGAGTCTGAGCAAGCTCTGAGAGTTGGTGATGGACAGGGAAGCCTGGTGTGCTGCGGTCCATGGTGCTGCAAAGAGTCAGACACAACTGAGCAACTGAACTGAACTGATCTATCTCACGTCTCTCCTCAGAATTTTTTTCCAAAAATTATTTGATGACTTACAAACAGAAATTAGACTGTTAGAATGTAATTACTTATACTTGCCACATTCTATAAATCTTTAGTCACAGCCTAACAACAGAATGTGAGCACAAGTATATTCTTGTAGAATAAATGGCCCACAATTCCCTAAGGGAATACATCCTTTTGAGAATAAATTGCATTCACCATGTTGCATTATTACATTTATTTTAGAACTAGAGGCTAAATCCATAAAACTTGTAATGATGTTTTTTCCCCCCTCCCAGGCTTATGGGAAAAGACTTATTTTCACAACTACTAAGTCATTAGAAGCAATGTTAATTTACTACTATCTCAAGTCTTTTCATCTCTAATCTACATTGATTTTCTGTCCTGAACAGAAAGTGTGCATTTTTAATGCTTCAGCTGCAATACATTTCCTTTTGGATATTTTTTCCTGCAAAAAATGAATCAAATACTCAAAACAACTGCCTAAACATAGATTAATAATTTCCTAGAAATGACCAAATACAGTACACAAATTTTTAGGACAGTCATATTACTAGAGTGAAAGAAACATATGACTTGGGAGTCGGACACAGAACTTACTCCTCATATTGCTATTGGTTATAGTTTCCACGGGGACCTGAGCTCCTTAAAAACTTAAAATTCAAACCATGGCTGGTTATCAGTAAATAGTAAATTCCAAAAACATGGAGTTTTTTTTTTTTTTTTTCCCCCATACAAATTGAGTTTCTATTTGCTTTTGCACACCCTCTGAGGAATCTATACATGTCCCAAACTGCCATAACAGAATGGTTTTATATAATAGGTCTTAGCTTTGTTTTCTGATAACTCCATGTGGCCTTCAAGACTTGTCCCAGATGACATGGGTTTCCTTTCTTTTAATAAACTGGCTCAAGGAAAAGCAAAATCAAGGACGTCAGAACAGATGACATGTTGTCTGAAGCTGACTCATTGATGTCTTTTTATGCTCTGCCCTCCCTCAAAGGAGAGAAGGATATGTGTCAATTCACAAAGAAACACTCATTGATAAACCATTATTAATATGTTAAATAATAATATAGGGGAAAAAAGTGTCTCAAATTGAGGAAGCAAAGTTTAGTACTCAGCAACAATGTGAAATTATTCATCTAAAATTTTAATATGCAAACTGAAAGCAGTATTCAATTCTTCATTATTTCAGAAGAATGAGTAGAGGTTTAATGACAGTCTAATAGTTCATTATTTAAAAAAAAAAACAAGGAATGACAATTCATGAATATTGGCTTCTCTTTCTAAACATCATATTCCTGCTTCCTGAAATCAGCTGTAACTGTACTAGTTTAAAGGACTTCCCTGGTGGTTCAGACAGTAAAGAATCTGCCTGCAATGCAGGAGACCCAGGTTCAATCCCTGAGTCGGGAAGATCCCTTGGAGAAGGGAATGGCAACCACTCCAGTATTTTTGCCTGGAGAATTCCATGGAGATGGGATCCTGGCAGGCTACAATCCATGAGTTGTACATAACTGTTGTTGTACATAATGCAAAGCACATAACTGTTGTACATAACGCAAACAGCTGGACATAACTGAGCAACTTGTACATCATGTCACATACTATTTTAATCTCTTGATTTTTTTGGTAACAAAACAGGATACTGATCCCAGTTTTTCCCACTTGTTTAATTTGGATTACTTATTATAACCTAAACTGATGTCATATAAAAACTCTATAGGAATAGTAATATACATACATGCATGTTTTGGTATATAATAAGGGTATTTTTTCAATTATATAGAAATGAATTCTCCTACCAGCTACTTAAAGCTCCTTGAAATAAATGTGGAGATACTTCTGTTCTTAATATATACTATAAATCATATGCAAATTATGTTTATATACATACATATGTACTATGTATATATATGAATTACCATTATCAAATGTTGATTGCCATAAGAAACAATTTTAAAATATCATTTTAATTCATTATTTCAGGAAATTAAGGATACTCTCTGATACTATCCTTCTGCAAAAATAAAATGTGCACCATTAGGGCTTTGTGTTCTTAATTCTGGAGACAAAAGGTCATTTCCTCACTAAATACATAGCAAATACCATTAACCTTGATATAAGAATGATATAAATTGCAGACAGCAATTTAAAATCTAACTGCTCTTCAAACGGCAAATGCTATGACAGATTTTGGATCTGCCAAAATCTTAACAAAACCTGTTTTCATTTGTCAGATAAATTATGGCCCTTTGAGCTGTGCACATAAAAGGTAGTTCAGTATGGTAGTTAAGAGTATGGCTTTGGTTAAGAGCATGGGTCCATATCCCGACTCTGCTATTTCCTAGTTACATGAGTTTGAACAGAAAATTTACAAAGTTAATGTGAGGTTTGTAGGATTTGTAGAGGAAGTAATCTAGTAGCATCTGTGAACGGTGATGGAAATGGTAAGAAAAGAAGATATATGATTCCTATCACTGTGATTTTGGTATGTTGTTCTCTTCTCTTGTTTTTATGAAATCTGAATAATGGATTTTTAGCTATTTTGAATTCATTTCTAGTTTTGGGATGAGTTTAACTGACCAAGTCAGTGGTTTCAAGCTCTGCAAGGTATTCTTTTTTCTTTCAAAATAACTTGGTTAAATACGGAGAAAGGGAGGGAAGGAGGGTGGGGAGAAGGTAAGAGGAAAGAAAAGGAAGGAATGAAGGAAGAGAGGGAAGAAAGAAAAAAACAGGAAAAAATAATGAGAGTTATGACAACATGTTTTGTGGTAATATCACCAAAAAAATTGCTGTGCCTTTCCCAGTTAGGAACCACATACTCCTCAGATTATCTTAGACAATTTAAAGCATGCAATTCATCAACATTTTTTGTCATTAACTAATACCTACTGGATATCTCAAATCATATTCTGCTTGCCAGTGTCTTTAGCCCAAATGAAGATGTATCTGGCAATTTCATTTATGACATAAGGTAATTCTTTCATGGGAGCCATTTGTATGTATTTATGTATGAATTATTCCACCAAAGTTAATCTGGGCTTTTCTTTGGGACTCTTGATGCTACAGAGTTATGCAATACAGATACTTTTTATGGATTCTTGCTTCAAATGTCTTTTGCTTGGAATTGAAATCATCCATTTAATTTTACTTCAACATATTATATTCTTTGAAATGCCAGAGGCCTTCAAAGGGTACTAATGAGTTCTTGTCCCAATTAACTGTTGTAAATTTTTCTTCTTTGTTCTTATGAAAGAGAAAATTAGTTAAGGAAATGAAACTCATTACCAATACTCTAAATTTTATTTGTTGCTACTGTGCTCAGTGTTTCAAGGATGCCCACATGCTTATTTTAGGCGGGGAGGAAGCTTTCAATTAATAGAATAATATGTACCATCAATAAATTGAAACTCTCTACAAATAGCAAATGTGGAAAGTGACACTTTTTTTCTTAGCCTCTATTTTTGGGCATCTGCCTTTTTGTTTTAGCAAAATTAGGCCTACAGGTAATGAACACATCATTACACTCTGTGATAACCTTGAGGGGTGGGATGGGGGTAGGATGGGAGGGAGGCTCAAGAGAAAGGGGATACATGTATACCTAAGGCTGATTCACAGTTATATGGCAGAAACCAATACAACATTGTAAAGTAATTAGCCTCCAATTAAAAATAAATAGAAGTTATCACAAAGGGAAAGTTCATTTTAATAAGAGAAAAACAATAAATATCAAAATGAAAATGTATGATATTTAAAAGGGTAAGGATCTTTACTAAGTGATCTATACGTAAAAATTGTTATGGTAAACCCTAAGGCTCCACAGAAAAATGAGCAATGAATACAGCATGACAATCCCTTGAAAAGGAAATAAAAATGGCTAATGAAAATATGAAAAAAGTTCAATTCGGTAAGATAAGAAATGCAATAAAAATGATACTTTTTCTTTCAGTAGATTAAAAAAATATGAGAACAGATAATATTCAGGGTTAGAAGGGGTGCAGTGAAAAACACTGCTGTACATTGGTGGGAGGATAATTTAATAAAATGATTCTGGATGCATAATTGTCAACTATATACTAAAGGATTTAAACTTGTTCATATTATTTAGTTATATTTAGGTATCTTTTTTTAAGGATCAAAATCACAAATGAAGATGAGGGCATTTTTTATGGTGATGATTACAGGGAAATATTTATCATAAAAACATGAAAACAGTATGATGTATAATGATATACACATTATTGTTGTTGTTTAGTTGCTAAGTTGTGTGGGACTCTTTTGCAATCCCTGTTACCCACCAGACTCCTCTGTCCATGGGATTTCCCAGGCAAAAATACTGGAGTGGTTTGCCATTTCCTTCTCCAAGGGATCTTCTTGACCCAGGGATCAAACCTGCATCACCTACACTGGCAAGTGGATTCTTTACCACTGAGCCACCAGGGAAGCCCCCGATATATACCATACCATAATATATTTATTATATTACATAATATATAATAATATGTAAAGAGTTAAATAAACAATGAAATTGCTGTTGTTGTTCAGTCGCCCAGTCGAGTCTGACTCTTTGTGACCCCATGGACTGCAGCACACCAGGCCTCCCTGTCCATGACCATCTCCCGGAGTTTTCCCAAGTCCATGTTCATCGCATCAGTGATGCCATTTAACCATCTTATCCTCTGATACGTTCTTCTTCTCCCTCAATCTTTCCCAGCATCAGGGAGTTTTCCACTGAGTCATCTGTTCTCATCAGATGACCAAAATACTGGAGCATCAGCTTCAGCATCAGTTCTTCCAGTGAATATTCAGAATTGATCTCCCTTAAGATTGATTGGTTTGATCTCCTTGCTGTCCAAGAGACTTTGAGGAGTCTTCTCCAGCACCACAGTTCCAAGGCATCAATTCTTTGGCATTCTGCCGTCTTTATGGTCCAGATCTCACAACCGTATGTGATCACTGGGAAACCATAGCCTTGACTATATGGATCTTTGTCAGCAGAGTAATGCCTCTGCTTTTCAACACACTGTCTAGGTTTGTCATTACTTTCCTGCCAAGGAGCAATTATCTTCTGATTTCATGGCTGCAGTCACCATCCACAGTGATTTTGGAGCCCAAGAAGAGGAAATCTGTCACTACTTTCACTTTTTCCCCTTCTATTTGCCATGCAGTAATGGGGCCAGATGCCATGATCTATTCTTTTTTTAATATTTAGTCTTAAACCAGCTCTTTCACTCTCCTCCTTCACTCTCATCAAGAGGCTCTTTAGTTCCTCTTAACTTTTTGTCATTAGAGTGCTATCATCTGCATATCTGAGGTTGTTGATGTTTCTCCAGCCTATCTTGATTCCGGGTTGTAACTCATCCAGCCTGGATGCCATCAAGGTGTATATTATGTCAGCAAATCTGGGAGACCCAGCAGTGGCCACAGAACTGGACAAAGTCAATCCTCGTCCCAATTCCCAAGAAGAGTTGTAACGAAGAATATGCTAACCATCAGGCAATCACACTCAACTCCCATGCAAGAAAGGTCATGCTTAAAATCTTGTATGCTAGGCTTCAGCATTATGCAAACCAAGAAATTCAGATGTCCAAGCTGGGTTTAGAAAAGGAAGAGGAACTAGAGACCAAATTGCCAACATTTTCTGGATTATAGAGAAAGCAAGGGATATTTAGAAGAAAACATCTATCTCTGTTTCATTGACTATGCTAAAACCTTTGACTGGACCATGATCAAAGAAATAGCCACATGAATTCCAAAATTATTTGATATTACTTAAAATAAAAATACACATATTTGAGATGTAGCGTAATCAGATACATTTCAATTGCACACAGATGAAGAAAATGTACAAAAATATAAATAAGTTTCAGTTGTGAACTGATGAAAGTGCTTATCTCTATTTTTATATTGAGTTGTTTTATATTGTGATGTAAAATGACAAATATAGAAATCATAAAAACTTACATTTTCAGGGGAAAGGAAAAGAAATTTCATTGTTAATATCTCAATATCCAGAATACAGAAAGACTATGGATATTTCTTAACTGCTGCAGTACCGTGTTGTTAGTTACAGCTTGTTGCCAATTTTGCATTTTCCTGCTAAACCCAGATCCCTCTTTGACCAGAATTTCTGTCATCTATGATTCCATTCAAGTTTGTTTAACTAAAATTCTTTTTATCATCTTTAGGCAAACTGAAAATCCTTTATTCCATTTTTATGGCAAATTCTCTATTTTCATGAATCAACTTTTGAGTTTCAGCAGGGCATCACAGCCATGAGATTCCACTAATTTGATATATAGAAATGGTTTGTTATATAGAAATTACATAGAAATAGGTAACTAGTATAGAAATTGAGTGATACTATAACACAAACCTAAAATAGATAGCATTAACTCTGAGACAAGGTGGCAGATGGAGGCCAGAAGGACAGTGAGAAGACTATCAGGGAAAACAGGAAAAACAGTAAAGAAATGGTTTTTGAGGACTGGAGAAAAGAAGGCTCACAACAATTATTGTGGGAACAATAAGGCTAAATACTGCCTGCAGTAACTTTGAAGATAGAAAATATATCTACAAACTTGTGGATCTGGCTAATGGGATTTCCAAGCAAACGGTTGACAGTATTATTCGTCATCTTTTAGCTACGCATAACATGATATTGGTAGGCTGTAGTCCATGGGATTGCTAAGAGTCGGACATGACTGAGCGACTTCACTTTCACTTTTCACTTTCATGCAGTGGAGAAGGAAATGGCAACCCACTCCAGTGTTCTTGCCTGGAGAATTCCAGGGATGGGGGAGCCTGGTGGGCTGCCGTCTATGGGGTCACACAGAGTTGGACACGACTGAAGCGATTTAGCAGCAGCAGCAGCAACATGATATTACGAGAGATGAGCTAAAGGAACAGTCCCGTTTTCAAGTACAATTTAGAGGGTACATTGTTAACTGAAGACTTGCTAGGTTGGAAAATAAAAATTTCACTTTTACAGCATCTCCAGCTGGCAAAAGATTTTCCAAGTAAAGACGTTGCCTCTAGAAAAAGAACAAATTCAGAATGGTGTCTGCAAGTCAAGATCAAATCAAAGATGCAATGCTAAGACATGCAGCTAAGACTTCAGAAAGATTTCAGAGATCCTCTCAATTATATAAAAGCTCTAACAATCTTAAAGGCATGTCATGACATTGTAACTCTTATGGAACACTGGAGACTGTATCTTATATTGAAAAGATTTGTGCATATGTAATTTAAGAAGATGAGTTTAATTTGGTACACAGAAATCTCAAAAAAATTTTTGAGAGCTGTAGCAGTTTAAAAGTGGTAGAGAGTTCAACCAATAACTTAGATTACCATACTCTATTTCAAATTGCCTATCAGGCTCTTATTAGTCTATACAGTTCAGTATTATTTTCAAATGATAATAAACACAATTTTTTTTAAAAAAAGCTAAGCTTTTAAATACCAAGCATTGTGCCAACATCATTTTATATTGAGTTGGTCAAAGAGATGTTACAGAAAAACCCAATGAACTTTTTGGCCAACCCAATATAATATCCCACTCACTCCTCAAAACAAAGAAGCAAAAAACTTTTAAGCCATTCAAAAAATTTGATCCACACCTAGATTTTTATTCCAGGAACTTTATCACAAGTGGACATGACATACTTATATGGTGATACTCAGAGTAACACTATTTATTAGAATAAAATCATGGAGGAGCCTCAAAGTCTAATGGAAGAGGAATGGTAAATTGAGACTGTTTCATGTAATGGCATGTAACAATTAAATTAAAGCATGTGGCTGACTTTATTTTGGGGGGCTCTAAAATCACTGCAGATAGTGATTGCAGCCATGAAATTAAAATATGCTTGCTCCTTGAAAGGAAAATTATGACCAACCTAGACAACATATTAAAAAGCAGAGACATTACTTTGTCAACACAGGTCCATCTAGTCAAGGCTATGGTTTTTCCAGTAGTCATGTATGGATGTAAGAGTTGGACTATAAAGAAAGCTGAGCACCAAAGAATTGATGCTTTTGAACTATGGTGTTGGAGAAGACTCTTGAGAGTCCCTTGGACTGCAAGGAGATTCAACCAGTCCATTCTAAAAGGGATCAGTCCTGGGTGTTCATTGGAAGGACTGATGTTGAAGCTGAAACTCCAATACTTTGGCCACCTGATGCTAAGAACTGACTCATTTGAAAAGACCCTGATGCTGGGAAAGAATGAGGGCAGGAGGAGAAGGGGATGCCAGAGGATGAGATGGTTGGATGGCATCACTGACTCAATGGACATGGGTTTGGATAAACTCCGGGAGTTGGTGACGGACAGGGAAGCCCGGCATGCTGCAGTTCATGGGGTTGCAAAGAGTCGGACACAACTGAGCAACTGAACGGAACTGAACTGAGTCAATATAATCACTGAACTGAGTCAATATAATCACAATAATTACTTTCATTGTTAATGTAAGAAACTAAGGATTGGTTAGGTTATGTTGTCCAAAGTCATACAGAATTTGGTAGGTTAAAGATTTTAACCCTGGAATTATGACTACAGAAAACCCACTCCCACACACTGTACCACTTCCTTTACATTGGATAAAATTACAATTTATACAAGAAAGTGAACACTACTATCATATCTTATGCACTGAAAAACCCTCTGCAACAGAACACATCCTACTTGTATTCTTGTAAAAAGTATTACAAGATTTACATGGAAGCATACCCTTAGAGAGGACATGTGCTCATCTGGGTGTGTTCCCAGAGAAGACTATGGGGCTCCCAACTCAACCTTAGCCAGCCAGCGTACCCCTTGGTCCCAGTTGCCACCATATTGCCTGTTTCAGTACCCATGAGCTTTATCTGGGTTCCAGATGCCAGAGAGAACAACAGTAATAGGAGGGCGTCTTTTATGTGAACGAGGCTTCATAAGACCCAAGAAGGCTTGCTGGTTTGCACTGAATAAGGCAGATCTTTAGCTACAGTGTCTCATATAAATGCCTTTATCAAAAACTTGCTTTACAATTTTAAAGAGATACTATACATTTTTTGCTTTGTCAAAAACAGAAGAAGCAGAAAAAAAAAATGATGGCAATAAAAAAAATCTACATTAATGAAGAGCTATAGCTGAGATCTGAGACACACACAAAAGTAAAAAATCCTGTTATGGTTCCCATAGCAACTACAACACAGTTGGATTTCACTTTTATGTTAAGTAAGTTTAACTTGAGTGAGAATGCAAAATACTTCCTCCAAGCCAAAAAAAGAATTGTGAAAGACACAGAGTGGTCCAGACTGTTTTGGCTTTCAAGTATGTCAAATATTCACCCTAATATGTATTAACATTTTTACATTAATACTATATGTTCATTTGTATTGATTTTAAACTACCTTTATTCAGTTGACAAAATATAATTATTTAAAATGGGGAAAAGTCCCACTAGAATCTGTTAAATTGGAAAACATGACTTTATAATTTTTCACATAGCATTTCTATCGTCCTTGTATTTACAAAAGAATATTTGCTGAAAGTACAATTTATTGGTACTTTAATAAAGTACCATTTATTGCTATTCACTGCCAAGTGTTTTAAATTTGACAGTTTTTTAAATTACTTTTGATATAACATGAAACTATATAAACAAACACATGCTACTTTAAAGATAGAGTTTACAAATAATTTTCAAGACATATATAGTTTGCATATTTTTTCTCTATTTCAATAAAATTTTTAGAAAACAGGAAGGGTACTTACTCCTGTTATGTAACGAGGTCTATATTGAATGGTTCCAAATAAACCAAGAATGACGATAATAATATGTACAAAATTTGCCAGGATAGGTGCCCACTGATATCCAAGGAAGTCAAATATTTGCCTCTCCAGCACACAAACCTAGAATAGCAAAATAGGATATATAGATAAGCACAATGATGAGAGAAAAAAAGGATCACATTGACATGATAATCAGCAACTATAAATGTGTTACCATATTTGGCATTTGTCTTTAACAGTGAGAATGACATTTTGGGGTATATTTCAAAGGAAGACTATGGGAGCTACGGATCCAGAGACAGCTGCAATCCTTTCAGGGATGATTTTGTGGCAGCATCAAGTAGTATTCGCAGGATGTCATCTGTGCAGTCACAGGATAAATTATATTGTCATATGCACTGTCAAACACTTGAAGTCATCAACCAGCAAGCTTGGGGAATGACGTCCCCATGAAGGGTTTGTTGTTAGAATCTGCTCAGATGTCATCGTATAAGTTGGGAATGGAACACACGGGGTTGATGGAGAGGAAAAAGAACTCTTCAGCAAGTCAGGAGACCAGACTTTGGATGTTGCTCTGTCACAGACAGCCGTAGTGCCCCAGGAAGTCATTTCTTTTCTCTGGGGGTCTGATTCCTTATTTGTAAAATGTAGGACTTTGACTAATGTCTAGGGTCCTTCTAACCTTAAGAGGATTAGATTATAAATCAAATGTAACTTTTTTTTTTTTATCATATCCAGTTATCTACAGTAACCAGGAAAAAAGGAGGGCCCTAAAAGAAACTTCAAACAATGGAAAAAAAATAAAGCATCACTGTTTAAACACAAGAAACAAGGGATTTCTAATTCTTCTATATTCATCTGTGCTTAGAAACTTACAATTAAGTCATATGTAAAAATCTAAACAGTGGGAAGAAAAAACCAAAACCAATCAACCAACCAACTCACTAAAAAAACCCCCAAAAAACAAAAAAAACCCTGAGACTGACCAGTAGTCCAGAAGTGCCATTTTACATCAACAAAGGAAACTTGAATAGCTAGCAAGTCTCTCATCAGATCTAACAAAGCAAAGGGAATGGTGTGAGTTAAACTCAGCTGTATGTTTCCTGCCTGCCCTCAGGTGGAATGATAACAAACTAAAACATTGTAAACGAAACTGATGTTAAGCACAGACATTCAACAATTGGTCTTCAGCTAGCATTTAGAGGAAAATGATTTTAAAACCCCTAAGTCACTAACTATACTTTATCTCTCTGCTTTAAATACTTCTTGTCAAAAGGACATACTAACTCTTCAAACAGACAATTTACTTTTAAATTAAATACCTGTAGCCTAGTTTGAAGGCTTCTAGAATGATCATTATTCCCACTGCACTTCTTTAACTGACAGCACATTTTCTTATCAGGCATTGAAGGAGAAAATAAACTCATGACCACTGTTGGCATAACACCTCTATTTCCTAAGACACACCAGGTACCATGTTATACTGTAACAGCAATAGTCCAGCCTAATAAAATCTTAAGTTTCACTTGGTCTTGGCAGTGAATTAAAAAAAAAAGAAAAGAGAGAGAGAGACAGGGAGGATCTCGGATTTATATTCTATCCTACATATTCTAAATACAAAATACCTTCCAGAGTCCCAGCAGTGGAATATGATATTCTGATTGATTAACAGTCTGTCATGGAATATGCACATAACCCAAGCCTCATAAACTCTGAAATGTCTCCTGATGAAACACTCCTTCAACTGTTTCCATGCAGTCAACACTTCTTATGAAGAGGCCCATTTGTGATGTTAAGCAGTATTACATGTGCCTTGTTGGAATCCATCAATGTTACCAAAAGATAAGTGGATGTTCTCAGCATTGCTAATCGTCTATATAAAAGCTCCTTCTAACACAGAACTCTCGTATCCTTATCCTATGAATAAACAGTAAGTAGAAATGTGAAACAGCAGCAAGAAGCATTTAAACTCTATAAATTTTGAGCATCATAACTGTGGGGACACAGCAGGGAAAAAGTAGAGAGGATGAAGCACATCATTCAAACAGTGGGAAATCTCTCAATAAATGCTCCAATTATGGAACAAAAGAGCAAGCGCCATCGTTAATTATAAAAAATATATAGATGATAATATACTCACTAAGACTGCAAAGCTAAAATGAAGTTGCATCAACATTTATCAACCTTTTTTATGACAGAACTAATAGTTCCATCAAACATTACTTACGAGGTTATGCAGACTGAACAAGCTAATGTGCAGTTTTTCACTTATAGCACTTCCGCTATTATAGTATTTCACTTATATAGTATTTCTCCTCTTTTTGATAGGCTCTTTAGTCATCATAAGAAGCTCTACCACAAGTTCTACTATTGAGATCTAGGGCCAAAGAATTGAAGATTTCAGTGCATACAAAGGGAATAACAATTTATAAAGTGGGTACAGACTCTCCTAAGAATTCCTTCCTAGAGGAAGTATATTAATTATGAAATTACAGGGAAATTGTGGCACTAGAGGGAAGAGCATGTTTTATTTTTTAATTTTTTAAAGTATACTTGATTTCTAAAGTTGCGTTAATTTCAGGTGTACAGCATAGTGACTCAGTTATGTACACATACACACAAAAATATATATGTTCTCTTCAATATTACTTTCCTGTATAGGTTATTACAAAATAATGAGAATGATCCCCTGTGCTATACAATAGGTCCTTGCTGATTATCTATTTTATATTTATTAGTGTGTATGTTCATCTTAACCTCCTAATTTATTCCCTCACCCCCTTTGATAACCTAAATTTGTTTTCTATGTCTGTGAGTCTTTTTCTGTTTTGTAAATAAGTTCATCTGTATCTCTCTCTCTTTTTTAGATTCCACACATAAGCAATATCATATCTTTCTCTGGCTTACTTAATATGATAATTTCCAGGTCCATCTGTGTTGCTACAAATGGCAACATTTCATTCTTTTTTATGGTTGAGTGCGATTCCTTAAACCACTCACTACAGGTGGGGCATTCATACTACTCCCTGATCATATATCACTTCATCGAATCTGCACAACACCCAGAGAGAGAAACATTACCGTCTTATTTTTCAGACTAAGAAATCCAAGATGTATTATGTCTAAGTGCTTCTCCTACAGTCTCAGAAATGGTAAATGGTCCAAGAGGAATGTAAGCCTATGGGCACGGCCAGTGCAGTGTCTCTACTTTAGAACTCTCGCCACACCTAGCTCCAAAAGAAAATGCTTTCATAGATTATGTTGGAGGCCTATGCTGGGTACAGGATATATGTGACTTTTTCACCTTATTTATTTTAGAATAGCATAGAGAATGTCTTTGATCATGCCTATCAACTTATAATATCAGAATAATCATCATTGGTCAAGGCAGAGCTCCTTTTTATTTTATTTTCTAAGAAGACTCTACACATGGACATCACCAGATGGTCAATATTGAAATCAGATTGATTGTATTCTTTGCAGCCAAAGATAGGGAAGATATATAAAGTCAGCAAAAACAAGACCTGTAGCTGACTGTGGCTCAGATCATGAACTCCTCATTGCCAAATTCAGGCTTAAATTGAAGAAAGTAGGGAAAACCACTAGACCATTAGATATGACCTAAATCAAGTCCCTTATGATTATACAGTGGAAATGGCAAATAGATTCAAAGGATTAGATCTGATAGACAGAGTGCCTGAAGAACTAGGGACTGAGGTTCCTGACATTGTCAGGAAGCAGTGATCAAGACCATCCCCAAGAAAAAGAAATGCAAAAGGCAAAATGGTTGTCTGAGGAGGCCTTACAAGTAGCTGATAAGGAAGACAAGGAAAAGACAAAGTAGATAAAGAAAGATATATCCAAACTTCCAAAGAACAGCAAGGAGAGATAAGAAAGCCTTCCTCAGTGATCAATGCAAATAAATAGAGGAAAACAACAGAATGGGAAAGACTAGAGATCTCTCCAAGAAAATTAGAGATACCAAGGGAACATTTCATGCAAAGATGGGCTCGATAAAGGACAGAAATGGTATGGACCTAACAGAAGCAGAAAATATTAAGAAGAGGTGGCAAGAATACTCAGAAGAACTGTACAAAAAAGATCTTCATGACCCAGATAATCACGATGGTGTGATCACTCACCTAGAGCCAGACATCCTGGAATGTGAAGTCAAGTGGGCCTTAGGAAGCATCACTACGAACAAAGCTAGTGGAGGTGATGGAATTCCAGTTGAGCTATTTCAAATCCTGAAAGATGATGCTGTGAAAGTGCTGCACTCAAAATGCCAGCAAATTTGGAAAACTCAGGAGTGGGCACAGGACTGGAAAAGGTCAGTTTTCATTCCAGTCCTAAAGAAAGGCAATGCCAAAGAATGCTCAAACTACCGCACAATTGTACTCATCGCACATGCTAGCAAAGTAATGCTCCAAATTCTCCAAGTCAGGCTTCAACAGTATGTGAACTGTGAATTCCCAGATGTTCAAGCTGTTTTTAGAAAAGGCGGAGGAACCAGAGATCAAATGGCCAACATCTGTTGGACCATTGAAAAAGCAAGAGAGTTCCAGAAAAACATCTACTTCTGCTTTATTGACTACACCAAAGCCTTTGACAGTGTGGATCACAACAGACTATGGAAAATTCTTCAAGAGGTGGGAATATCAGACCACCTGATCTGCCTCCTGCGAAATCTGTGTGCAGGTCAAGAAACAACAGTTAGAACTGGACATGGAACAAGAGATTGGTTCCAAATCGGGATAGGAGTATGTCTAGGTTGCATATTGTCACCCTGCTTATTTGACTTATATGCTGAGTACATCATGAGAAATCCTGGGCTGAAGGAAGCACAAGCTAGAATCAAGATTGCCAGGAGAAATGTCAATAACCTCAGATATGCAGATGACACCACCCTTATGGCAGAAAGCGAAGAACTGAAGAGCCTCTTGATGAAGTGAAAAAGGAGAGTGAAAAAGTTGGCTTAAAACTCAACATTCAGAAAACTAAGATCATGGCATCCAGTCCCATTACTTCATGACAAATAGATGGAAAACAATGGAAACAGTTAAGAGATTTTTTTTGGCGGGGGACTCCAAAATCACTGTAGATGATGACTGCAGCCATGAAATTAAAAGACGCTTACTCCTTGGAAGGAAAGCTATGACCAACCTAGACAGCATATTAAAAAGCAGAGACATTACTTTACCAGTAAAGGTCCATTTAGTCAAAGCTATGGTTTTTCCAGTAGTCGTGGATGGATGTGAGATTTGGACTATAAAGAAAACTGAGTACTGAAGAATTGATGCTTTTGAACTGTGGTATTGGAGAAGACTCTTGAGAATCCCTTGGACTATGAGGAGATCCAATCAGTCCATCCCTACAGAAATCAGTCCTGAATATTCATTGGAAGGACTGATGCTGAAGCTGAAATTCCAGTACTTTGGCCACCAGATGCAAAGACCTGACTCATTGGGAAAGAGCCTCAAGCTGGGAAAGATTGAAGGCGGGAGAAGAAGGGGATGACAGAGGATGATATGGTTGGATGGCATCTCCGACGTGATGGATATGAGTTTGAGTAAACTCTGGGAGTTGTTGATGGACAGGGAAGCCTGGCATCCTGCAGTCCATGGGATCACAAAGAATTGTACATGCCTGAGTGACTGAACTGACTACTGACTGAAATTGTCTCCTTCTATGCATGCCTCAATGTTTCTCCTTTCTTGTTCCCTGGACTCTTCTTACTTTATACTCTTTGAGATGCCTGACATACAAATATATGCATATAGCCTTGAAAAACATTATTGCTGTTTGTGTGTGTGTGTTTATGACATTTTCATCTAAAAAACATTTTAGGGAATAAATAACTTTCATGTTTGCCTGGTAGTGGTGGAGGTTTATATGCTAAGTCGTCTCCAACTCCTGGAACCCAATGGACTGTAGCCTGCCAGGCTTCTCTGTCTTCTGTCCATGGGATTTCCCAGAGCAAGAATACTGGAGTGGGTGGTCATATCCTATGTCTATTGTGCTGTATATAAATTCTGGTTTTTGGTCATTTGGCTTCTGCACAATACCCATTATAAATGCATAACTTTTTTCTTTCCACAAAGAAAAAGTTTGCACAATTTTTTCTTTCCACAAAGAAATACTATTCTTGAGGCTTTTTAAAAACATAAATTGGGGCTATTCTGTATCAGCTATTAAAACTATTGTCTCTGCATCTGAGATCATCACTTCTTCTTTTCCTTTAGATCATCAATGTGATTGATTATATTGACAAGTTTTCTCAGGTTCAATTAACATTTTTTTCCTGGGAAAATCTTTATTGAATTGGAATACTATTTTATCACATTTCCAGTTTGGGTTAAATACAAACTTACTTCAGAGTTTTGTATTTCTAAACTGATGTATAATTCAATTTTCTTTTTCTCTCATTCTCCGATTCTGTTATGAAGATTGCATTGGCTTGAAACCTAGGTAAGGCTCAACATTTATTTAGACACTTAACAAACTTTGAAGAAACCAATCAATTCTATGTTCTATTCCCAAAAGCAACCTGTGTCAACTTAGGATAAAATGGTAAAGTTCATAGATTTTCCTAAATTGTTAGGTTGGTGCAAGCATACAGGCAAATATCTGCTGTGTGTGCACACATTCTTTTCTATCATTTTATTTATACAAATGAGATTGCAATGTAAATAAGACCTTTCACTTGCACTTCCTACTTAGTAATGTGTTGTAGAGACTTCTTTACATCAACACATTCTGTTTTCATAGCTCTACCTCATTTTACCCTTATTTAGATATTCCATTTTCATAGTTTTTAAAATTCTGTTGGACTTTAATATACACAGGTTGCATTAAACAGCTTTGTATATGTGTGTTGATATATCCACATATATACAATTGGAAATGGTGGGTCAAATTCTAGTTGTATAATTTCAAATATTATAACCACTGTTATTCTTTGGCATGTATGTATGTACTAATACATAGACATGAAAAATACTTTTCTCTTCTGCATGATTTTAAATGTGAATTCTAATCGTATTGTTAGTTTAGTCAAGTATGCTTATACTGAAAAGTTTTCAAAAACCTTTCTGATAATTACCATTAAGTAATATTTATCTTATTTCAATGGCAATAAATGTTCATAAAAAGTACCTGTGCAATGTCTTCCTGATAAATAAACTGACTTTTCAAGCTGGAAGAGACTCATTCCACCCTCGTCAATTTACGTCTGAGAAAATTGGGTTCCATTATGTTAATAGTTTGTTAAACTAAGTTTGACCTCTTAATAGGAGAATATTCAGTCTGAAACAAATATGCTTCAGTGTTTGCAAGGCAAATGGAAAATGTTTCTGTTTCTTTGCTGGATATTTCCATTAATTTTTTATGAGGAAACCAATGGATATATTAAAATATATATTTTTAACACTTAAATTGTACACTTAGGGCTAGCTGTTTTCAGTTGGTGGGGTGTGGAACTAGTTTCTTTAAAATGCACTTTGCTAATTACAATTATTTCTTAATAAATTTTTCTCCCAGATATTGACATTATTTTCTTATGTTTGTAAATTTTAATTTCAGCTATACAAATAATATAAAATAAAACTTATTCATGACCTTTGATAAAAAATAGGCTTTTTTTCCTATCACATTAGAACATGAGTTCCTCCATTAGGGGAAAAAAAAAATGGTGTTAAAGGCTAGAAACAACCAAATTAAATTTCTACAGCAAAATTATAAACTGAAATTGAACTGAAATTGCACTTATACACGAGTACCCTTTTCTCCTCTTTGTACGTGTCTGCTTTCAATGTCTCTACTCCCCTTAAGGAACCTGAGATTTCAGATCATCTCAACTCTCAAATCTCTGAGTAAAATAAATAAGGTAACACAGATGTTAGGCAGATAGAGTGCTTCCAATGAAAGTTCATCTGCAATGTCAAAGAAATGACAAAGTCGGCCAAAAGTTGGTTAGCATACAAACTGTGGAAATTCAGGACTCAATAAAGAAATAATTTGTATTTTAGTTTTTTTCAGGAGAGGATAACTTGTAAAATTAGCTTTGTTTTAGCATGAAGAGTAGGAAACAGGGGAGAAAATCAAGATGAAAACTGAAATAGGCTTTAACAGTTCCCAGAATGGGTTCAAAGTTCCTCTTTCATCCATAAGGACCGTGGGAGTTTAGATAAACTTCCAAGCAGACATAGAGTATAGCTATCTATTTATCAAAATTTTGTTAACAGAATTGCTGCTAAATTTTCTTCCTGCATTCCAGTAGAGTATGGCCAATTTATTGCTCCCAGTTTTATCCACTATTTCCTGCTGCAGAGAGAACATAAAACACCCCGAGAGGAAATGAGGAAACAGGTCTGGCACTGTTTCCTTGATTCATATAGGAGTCTGGTCCTTCGGCAAGAAGTTCCTGCCCTAAGATCTTGCCTTGGATTTATGTTTCTCCTGTGTCTGCCTCCCTGGGGCAGAATATTCTGTGTCACTGCTGTCTGCTTATGTTGGTAAAGCTGCTGATTCTGTCTGTGTTTATTCTGTCCCTTTGCTGCATCTTGTCATGCTAGATCTCATCCACAATCTGGTTACTTACCCTCCCCTGAAGTCTTCTACAATGAACTGTAATTTTGAGCATGTTTCAGATTTGTCTCCTCCAGAATCAGACAAATTAGTTTCTCTTATTTTTAAGCCAATTCCCAAGAAGGCTGTAAAGACTAGAGATATTGGGTCTTTATAAGATTGTTGAGGTGGTGGGTTCTTTGTGATATCGTATAAAAACATCAATATTATAAAGCAAAACTGTGTAATTATGACTGATGATGCCCTCTCCCCACTTAAGGTTATCTGTGTTCAAAATGGACAAGGTAAGTGAGAACATATGCGATCTTTTAAATGTTACATGCAGGTGATGGAAGAGACACATTTCTTTCATTTCAACAAGTGACCTGATTCATATATGAAATGAAGAGAATAAACTAAAAGTAGGGTCTGCAATGATTACACATGTAAGATATGGACAAAACCGAGCTCAGAGCTTAACTTGAAGTTTTAGGTACTCTTAAGTAACTGAAATTATTCAAGTGTGTGTGGGAATGTGTGTACATTTGTATGTGCAGGTAGGTGTTCATGTGTATTGGTGTGTACACTGGTATTCACTAAAGGATATAAAATGAAATTGAAAGATGTTTGATAAAAAATGGTTCACAGATAGCAATTTATCCTAATTCAGTTGAAACAAGGATTTTCTATCTCATTCCACCTAATTGCCTTTCTTTAAAAGCAAGACAAAAAATTAAACCATAAATACAAATGACAAAAACATCACCAAAAGACATCTGGCCCCAATGGCTCTGGTTATAATAGAAATCAATGTGTCATAGTGGTACAGAATTCAAGTTTTGGAATTGGAAAGTCAAGTTTGAACTCTAACTAGCCATGTTACTGCAAGAGGTAACCTAATTGCTAGGAATCTGTTTCTTTATCTATAGATTAGGGATATTGTATTACATAGCTCCTAAGATTTTCATGAAGATTAAAGTAATAAAGTACATAGAATACTTATTAAAATGCCTAGGCTGTTTTCTAAAATAGCCGCTATGATTAGTATTTCAACAATACAAGTTTATATACTGGATTACAATACAAATGTTATTCCAGACTAACACTTGTGTAGAATTTTTTGGTTAGAAATGATCATGTATTTCTCATTCTATTGATCACAGTGCAAATAATAACATGGCAGTCATGAATAACCTTTATTATTCAAAGGAATCTTTCTTAATGAATGTTTTCCTGCCTATTTCAATACTCCATTGTATCTAATCTATTGTAGTACTTTTCCTGTGGTGGTGGTGTTTTCTGATTTGCGACCCCATGGATTATAGCAAGTCAGGCTCCTCTGTCCTTCACTATCTCCCAGAGTTTGCTCAAATTCATGTCCATTGAGTCTGTAAGACTACCTAATCATCTCATCCTCTGCTACCCCCTTATCCTTTTGCCTTCAATTTCTGTGCTGTGCTTAGTCGCTCAGTTGTGTCCAACTCTATGACCCCATAGACTGTAGGCCACCAGGCTCTGCTGTCCATGGGGATTCTCCAGGCAAGAATCCTGGTATGGGCTCCTATGCCCTCCTCTCAAATTCTGTAATACTATGCTAAAAAAGAAAAGATTTGAAACTCAAGTCTTCTGGCATTTCCCATCATTCTCCCCATTTTTCAGATGAGATAAGAATCAACATGTATTTTTTTAAAAAATTATCTCCATATAGTTAATCACAGTAAAGATTTTCAAGCAAATTCTGGTGAAGATGTGGCATAAGCTCAATGGAACTAAATAAAAATAAGTGTTTACATTTCTTACAAACATTACTGTAACACAATGCATGGTATTTCTTAACCAATCTTCACTGAAATGCATAGACACTTATTTCTGAGGTTGAGTTAATAGGGTTATTTAATTGACCTACATAGGAATCAAACAGTATATTTTAGGACCTTCTCTGCTATTGTGTGTAACAATGCCACTTATATATAATTCTAAGTATGCTAGCTAAAATTCTAGTTGTTGTGATAACAGAATCCTTTATTACTGCTCACAGCTGTTCATTCCGCATAGCAATTTATAACCATTTCATAGTGAACACTCATGCTATCAAAAGACAAGTTGATGACTAGCATATTATACTAGATTTAAAAAAAAAAACAGAAAATAGTCTTACAAAAAAGTAGTACAAAAAGTTAACACTAGAACACAGAAAAATTTTTTTGTTTGTTGGGGAACTGAGCTTATTAAGTCAAATGATCACTTGATCGGTGTGCTCCTATGTGAAAATATGTGTGTATGTGTACAAACACTAAATATTATTTGATTTTTAGAAGCAGAATTTTTTTCAAATTAAACACTATTTTTACAATAATTACTCAAAATTCTTTGAGTATTTATTATATCCCATGCAACCTAATAAGCACTTCAGTGTAGTAAGTCAGTGGTTACTTTTAAATCATGCATTCTACAAGGATTATCTATCATTACCTTTATTGTATGGATTAGGAAATATATCCCTTGTTCAAGATCATGATTATAGAGTTGGGCTCAAACCCCATTCATTCTAACATCAATGCTCATGTTGATAACCACAAACAATTTATAACTAAATATAAATTAGAACCTATGATTTTGATTTTAAAATTTTTAGGGGCACCAATTCTGCTTTACTAACAAATACTTCTCTAAACATGTAAGCATGAGAGATTTCTGTTTTGGCTACAAAAGATTAAAAAACACACTATAACTATTTTTATATATAGCTCAATGGTTTGAAAATTCAGAATCATTGATTATCCCACAATGTAATCATCATCATTATTACTCTATTATTACAAATTATGTAATGCTCTACAGATGAATTTACAATTAAGACAGAACCTTTTGAAAATAAGGTCAAATTTTATCCTATTGATGCATTTAATAGACTAATAATCCGGCAAAGTCACAACAAAATGACATTTATCTGGAGTCGTGCTGTGAAATGGTTTCATACCTTAGTAGCCAAACTTTCATTGAAGAAGTTTAAAGTTTCCCTATGCTCATATGAAATAAGCTAAAAATATCACAGTCCAAGTCCTCTGAGTAGATGGATCATTGTTTTGATTTTTCCACTGAGTCTATAATTTCCCTCACTGGAAACCCTACTTCCCAGAAGAATCAGAACACATCAAAACGCCAGCTGTTCTTGGTAGTTTTCACGGCTCACTCAAAGTACATGACAGGTATGAGTTAGGGAGCTTTTAATGTTAACTATTTGACCTTGAATCTCTAGTATCTCCACAACAAAGTCTTAACTGATTCAAGGTGAAACTAATGCACAAATAGTTTAAATACTAATAACATAGGAATGTCCACTGTGTAGAAGACCTTGACCATAAACTTTTAAATCATGTATCCTACAGCACTGATCGAATACTGCAATACTGAGCGATGCAAAGCGCTGTCTCAGGCATCAGTGAGGTGTGTGTTTGGGAACAGGTAATGAGATGAATCAGACTTCACGTTGTCTGGCAGAATTAGTCTTATACCATGAGATATGCTAATATCTGAAATGCTTATTAAGACAGAAATTCTCAGAACTCTCAAGAGGGCCCAGGTGTTCAAATGGCATCCCTGCTGTGGAGCTACGTATCTGGTTCTGATCCATTGCCAAACCCCCTATTGCTCATGTAGCAAGTATATACAAACAACATTAAAAAAAAGGTGGCTAATATTACCAATACACAACAGAGCAAATGAAGGATGGTTGACTCTATTTCAATAAGGGACTTTCAGATTTGAGTAGAATAAGTTGCTAAATTCATCATCAGTATCATTTATTTTTTTACTATGGATTTTTTATTCATCAAGAGCTCGGAGAAAGTCAAATAACAAAAATAGCTTGCAATGTTCTTATTTTCATGTATCATATGATACCGCTCTCTCATAGCAAATGACTTTCTCCAGAGAAAACTCTACTGCTATTTTTTAACAGCACAATCACATTAAACATATTAAAGCTGCCATCTGGAGAATTTGAAATTTGTCAACAAGGTAAAAATGCAGACACACTTTTTTTTTTTTTTTTCTGAAAAGCAGATAAGGAGTCCAAAAAACATGTCTCATATATCATTATCAGAGAAGTAATGTCTAGGCAGTTTTCAGGTTTGGTCCTAATAAATATCTGTGTATGTTTGTAAATAATTTTATTTTGTGAATTCAAAACAAGGTAAAATGCCACTCCAATCCTCCTGGCCTTACCCCCCATTTAAGGCAGTGAACTAATACAGTAATTACTGTCAGCAGCATTCCCTGTTAAACAGATGCCGTATATTTAACAGGATTGGTGGTATAGCTGCACTTCCTGTCACAGGAAACAGAAGTAGATATCACAGTGTCCAGCACTCTGGCGTCTTCCCTGTCTCTTTCCCTCCCATCTGCTTGCTGTTCTCCTACTTTAAGGAAGGCACCAGCCAGGGCTTCAAGGCACTGTTTCTTTGACTGCAGCGAGGCAGCCATATGGAAGATGTCAATCAAACCTCTCAAACTCTAGGTTACATCTCTTTCATAAAATTCAGTTTCATAAGGATGGGAGATGGAATGACAGCCTCACTTACTCTGACTGCTAAAGGCCAATCAAGAGTTGAAATGAAAGCAGAAATGTTATCAAGATCACTCCCATGTACTGGCAGTCACTGCAGCCCTGGGTTATATCAGAAATAGCTAGTAGGAATACAAGAGAATATCACTGCAGACAGCTAAAGGCACATTTTAGAATTTGTCATGAGGTCTGCTATTTCTGGCATGGTAAATACCATGTCTTCATGTGCCCTTTAAAATAACCATCTTATTGAATTCAACACAGGTATGGAGCTGCTGTTCTGAATAAGAGGCAGTCATAATATTTGTTTTCCTGTTGACAGAAGGTGTCGGTGGCTGTCCATGGTTGAATGTAATAAGACACGATATTCTCTATTGGCTTTAGGAGTTTTACCATAGACTCCATTAATGTAGCATAGATAACTGGTACAGGCTTAAAATGACAAATTCTGTCAAGCTATGAAATGCATTTCATACCTTAAATTTAAAAATTCAAGCATTACAGGCATTCCTAAATCACACGTATGGTTTCTCTGTCTGTATGCACACATATTTCATATACTACAGTTGCTATTCATAGCCCTATCCCAAGCATTTTACACACAGAAGCTTATCTAATGAGGTAGATAATATTATCTTCATTTTTAAAGATGAGAAAACCAAGGCAGAGAGAGTGGTTAATTTGCCCAAGTTCATATGGTTATTAGTAAAGATGATTTGTCCAGAGTCCAAGCTTTGGACCATAATCATATCACATCCCATGTAATACTAAAATACATATGTATATATTTATATGCTACATGTATGTTTTTGTAGATATAAACATATACACACACATACACACACACACATACTTCACTATGCTTTGTTTCAAAAATTTTTAATGTAATGAACTCATCATACCATATATTATTTTCAGTGGGTTCATGAATAAGCTGAGTATATAACACAAAACACTACCTGATTCAATTGTTTGTTATTTGTTCCCACATAATGTAGCCCTCAGCATGGAACCATATTTCTGAAACGCTATGTCTTCTCTCTGCCAGTGATATAGTTTCATTCCACTGGCAACGGGGGATAAATTAGACAATACCTCTGAAATGCTGCTATTACCTGGACATAAATTTGGGATGCTATATCTCTTTAAGTGGTCCAATTTATTTACGAGCTTTTCAAAGCTCAGAACTAACTATAAATATGAATATTATACTCATGTCTTGAGTTCAATGTCAAGCAGTAGAATTTCAATAAAATGTGGTCATAAATAATAGGATTCTAGGGCTACTCCCACATTCTTTTGTTCTGATCAGTTGAATTGCATGATGCAAATTGTGGCTACATGTGTTTTTGCTCCCAACACTTATGTGTTTATAGAGTGCCTGTTGTAAACACAAACTCAAACCTGGTTATATCAGTTGTACTTCGAATGTATATCACTGTGCAACTCAAATATTATGTATACAGTTAATTAATGAGTACAAAAATATACATTCTTAAAAATTAAAAATAATACATTTAACATATTAGAAAGACTACATAAAGTCTACATAAAGACATTAAAGTAAATTTCTAAATGATAGTTGGAAAAAAACAATGATGAAATCTAAAGGAGTCTTTTCCCAAAAGATTTTATATCTTTAAGTTCTTATTCTACTGTAATGAAACCAACATATAAATATCCATAGAAAATAAATTACGGATTTTTTAATGTAAGAAAGAAAATGTCAGCTACTGATTCCACACACAAAGAAGAATCCTTAGTCTTACATCAAAAGAAGAGTTTTTATAGTTTGAGTTAAGATGATGTGTCGGGTACATATGTATCACTTTTATAAGTCACTGCCTTAAAATGTTTTAACTGAACCAATATCTAAAGAGAAGGTTATAATGTGTCATTATTCTGGACTGCAAGGAGATCAAACCAGTTCATCCTAAAGGAAATCAATCCTGATTTTTCACTGGAAGGACTGATGCTGAAGATCCAATACTTTGGCCACGTGACTCAAGGAGCTGACTCATTGGAAAGGACCCTGATGCTGGGAAAGATTGAAGGCAGGAGGATCAGGGGATGACAGAGGATGAGATGGTTGGATGGCATCACTGACTCAATGGACATGAGTGTGAGCAAAGTTCCGGGAGTAGACGATGGACCGGGAAGCCTGGTGTGCTGTAGTCTACGGGGTTGCAAAGAGTTGAATATGACTGAGTGCACTAAACTGAACTGATTCTGGAACCCAACATATTTCTGATAATTCTTTGTACAATATAAATAACATATCCACTGCATCACGTCATAGTTTAGAACGTTCAAACGATTCTCTGGAGCCTAGTTCCTGATATTGTTTAGGAAAAAATAAATCTTGACCAATATCTCATACTTTGGAGCAAAGGAAAGCCAGAAAGGTAAACAATGAACATTCTTAACTTCCTTCATGAAAATGGCTGTAGCTTTTTAAAGCTATCAATTCTTCTTCTCAGATCCATAGATAATTAATCAGAACTCTACATGCATTTTCTCAGTGCTTTACAATCTCAGCAGAAATAACCATCAGGTGCTAGAGCTGTATTGTTTCTCCCAGTTCTGAGAATAATTCTCACCTTTTCAGAATGTATCATAAAGATTTATTTGTTGGCAAGGCTTTCTGAAAAGCATTTTCTTTTTCTATAGTTGGAAATTTCAAGAAATGCTGAAATATCCATGCTGTCTTCATATAATCCCCTTATAATTAGGTTAAACTGTTCCCCCCCCCACACACACATTCCAGGTGTACAGCATTACACTTTGACACCTCTACAAGCTACAAAGTGATCACTGCCATAAGTCTGTTACCATCCATAACCATATGACTCATTTCTACCCTTCACTCATTTTGCCTACGACCAACCCTCTTCCCCTTTAGCAGCCACTGAGATATTCTCTATATCTATAAATTTATTTTTATTTTATCATTTGTTTTGTTCAGATTTCACAGAGGAGTTAAATCATATGATCTTTGTCTAACTCCATCTGACTTATTTTGATTAGCATAACATCAATACCTTCAAGGTCCATCCATGTTGTTGCAAATGTCAGGATTTTATTCTTCTCTGTGGCTGAGAGAAGAATCTCTGTGGTACTACGTCGTATATGCACACACACACATATGTCCACCACATCTTTTTTATCCATTCCTCTATCTATGGACACTTAGGTTGTTTCCATTTCTTGGCTATTTTAAATGAAGCTGTGATAATAACAGAGGTGCCTATAACCTTTTGAATTATTGTTTTCCTGTTCTTAGCATAAAGAGTGGAAATGGAAAAGCCTAGTCACGTTGTAATTTTATTCTTAGTTTTTTGAGGCATCTCAATACTGTTTTCGATAGTGGCTGCCCAATTTACAGTCCCAACAACGGTGAATTGTCCCCTTTTCCCCACATCCATTCTAACAACTGGTATTTCAAACCTTTTAACAGTCATCTCAACAGGTGATAACTTGTAGTTTTGATTTCTATTTCCCTAATAGTTACTGGCAAAGGTCAGTTTTCATTCCAATCCCAAAGAAAGGCAATGCCAAAGAATATTCAAACTATCACACAATTGCACTCATCTCACACGCAAGCAAAGTAATACTCAAAATATTCCAAGCCAGGCTTCAACAGTACATGAACCGAGAACTTCCACATGTTCAAGCTGGATTTAGAAAACGCAGAGGAACCAGAGATCAGATTGCTAGCATCCCCTGGATCACAGAGAAAGCAAGATAATTCCAGAAAAACATCTACTTCTGCTTCATTGACTACACTAAAGCCTTTGACTGTGTGGATCACAACAAACTGGAAAATTCTTAAAGAGATGGGAATACCAGACCACCTGACATGCCTCCTGAGAAGCAGGTCAAGAAGCAACAGTTAGAACCACACATGGAACAACTGACTGGTTCAAAATTGGGAAAGGAGTACGTCAAGGCTGTACATTGTCATCCTTATTCAACTTATAAGCAGAGTACATCATGTGAAATGTTTGGCCAGATGAAGCATAAGTGGGAATCAAGATGACCAGGAGAAATATCAATAATCTGTGATATGCAGATGACATCACTCTTATGGCAGAAAGCGAACAGGAACCAAAGAGCCTCTTGATGAAGCTGAAAGAGGAGAGTGAAAAAGCTGGCATATTTCATCTATCAGACACTATTAGTTTGTATCTCATTTAACTGTCTAAACAAGAAAGATATTAAAATACCCATTTGATAGATGAGTAACTGACTAAACTGAAGGTTAAATATGTTGCTTAAGAAAAACAAACAGCAGTTGTGGAATTTGAAACTACATCTGATAAGTGAAGTTGATACTCTCTCTCCTATATTACCTCTCTATGCAAAACAGTGCTTAAGAAACTTTGATTTGTGCAAAAGTCTTTGACACCTTTAAGAATTTGTCTATCTCTGTGACTGGTTAGTCACATGTCTTGGGGAAAGGTTTGCCCAAAGTAGTACAAATGTTATTGGTGAAAAGGCAAAAAAGTCCAGTTGAATTTGATGTGTATTACAAATTGTTGAAAAATAGTCTAAAGCTATCTATCTCATTTAACAGGAGATAATATCAGTTATACACACACACACACACACACACATATATATAACAACAATCAAACTGACAAAATAAAAAACAACTAATTCTTAAAATAGTGCTGTTTCCTGCTACATTGACCCTTTAGTCTCTGGGCTTGTTGCTATTGTTTGTTTTGGTTTTGAATTCTCTCTGAATTCATTTGCTTCACTGAGAACCACACTTAATGCTGGCCCCAGACCTCAGTCCCTGGTCTCCAGCTGAGCTCTGCCAAGTCCACCATTAGTGACCAAGTCCACAATCTCACCAGCTAATCGACAGAGCAGCTTTTCCTGGAATGACATCACCAAGGTGCTGCACCCTCCTGCCACTTTCCCATTTCCAGTTGTTTCAAGAGTGTTGCTGGCCTAGCAAAGTCTAAACCCTCAGGTGTAATTATAGTTCTGTAAACGCACAGAGAATCAAGCAATATCATGGTGGGAATTAGAAAGCAGCCTGGTCAGTAAAGCACAATCTGCTAATTGCACTGATGGCTTTTCTATAAGACAATAATCATGGGTCTTTCGATAAAAGGCAGCAAAATTGCCTGAACTCTCCTCTGTTTTCTTATTTCAAAATATGTTGACAATTTTAGGATACTGTTTCATTGTATTCTTTCTGAAAGTTCTAACTTTGAATTATACTCTAAAATTGTGTATATTTACAGTAATGATATGTGCTAGAAATCCTGCATGGAACTCATTGAACTAATTTGGTATATAATAGTATTGGAAATAAACTATAAGAAAATAATGTTCTTGTATTCAGACGTATCTAAGACAATGATAATTGTTTAAATTTTATCAATAAAATGATCAAAGGTTGTTTGTAGTTTTGTAAATACTAAGGGATGAAGTTATTTCTTGAGAATTCAAAAGCATGAAACTCAAACACAAATGTGTTTATTTCTATTACTGAATGACTGAATTACTGAATGACTAAGCACACACATATAATAATCTATTAAAGTGAAAGTGAAAGTTGCTCAGTTGTGTCTGACTCTTTGTGACCCCATGGACTGTGGCCTGCCAGGCTCCTCTGTCCATGAAATTTGCCAGGCTAGAATACTGGAGTGGGTAGCTGTTCCCTTCTCCAGGGGATCTTCCCAACCCAGGGATCAAACCCAGGTCAGCATTGCAAATGGATTCTTCACCATCTGAGCCACCAGGGAAGGTGGCCATGCATTAATATATAATATACATGCAATTTATATGTCCACATATTTTGGATGTGGACATGACTATATAAATAATGATACTTATGGAGTGACTTCTGTCAACAAATAGATCACGCAAATTATAAGGTATAACTGTCTCGTAATATGTACCTAGACTCTAAATATATTAAGGGCTATATAACAGTGTTTTATACCTCAGTTATAGAGCTACCACACAAAAGTCCAAACATTATTAATTTTAAATATTGGAAAATATTATATAAATTATACTTTTTTAAAAATAGCAACCAGAAAATGAACACTATGCTCTGATTCTGGGACTATTCAAGAATTCACAAAATGATACCTATGTGAGATCAAATGTGATGCCAGAGACATGTTAAATAGCTTGACTGTAGTAATCATTGCATAAGGTATACTTATATCAAAATAATATGCTATTCACCTTAAACATATACAATTTTTTATTTGTCATTCATACTTCAATAAAGCAGGGAAATGAAAAGTAAAAGCAATTTACTTTCAACAAAGTAATCAACAATAAAACAATCACCATTCAAAAGTACAAAAATGTTAAGTCATCCCAATCTGCTTCTTAGCCTCCATTTTGCTTGAAGTCCAATCTCATTTGGATGTTACTGCCTTCTGTCGGTTTTCACAGTCCACAGTGTAATTGAGATTTAGTGATATAGGAGGTTTTATGTATATTTTACAGAGCAATTTCATCAGAGGTATATGGCTGGTTGGAATAACTATGGATTTTTTTTTCTATATTAGTGTTATTTTAAATTAGAAAATGAACTTATGATTGCACAGAAAATCAAACTAGGTTCTGGAAATATACAGGGTAAGAGTTAATAATCTTTAATTGATATTCAAAGTTTGAGGTATATTTTCCATCATTGTACACAGTATCCAGATCATGTTTTAGAGCTTGACTTCAGTAAGAGCTCTCAGACTTGGCCCTGACAGAGGCTGTGGTATCAGTGAATATAAAAGAGGCTACTGAGATGTGGTATCTTCATACCAGAAACTGAAATTTATGATCGTAAAGGAGAGTTTAAATAAGTTGCTACTGAATAAATTAGAATGTATAATTTAATGGAAAATTTTCTAGTTTTGAAAAGCTTCTCATCCCACCTATCCCTGCTACACATATACACTGGTTTTGTGAAAACCTAAAGATATTTTTACTCTGTGAAGCTCAGATGCCCTGAACCCATATGATCTGGGGAAATGCAATACATTGAACTTATAACTTCAAAGGCTAAGAGTAATACTAAGAGGTAGTTGGGTCCTCTTCATGAGGGGATCTATTTCCTTTATCCTGTACACATAAGAGAGAGTGTTATCAGCCCCTTCCAAACACTTCTGAGAATGCAACTGAGAGCTGCTTCCAAAATTGCCATTTTCTGTTGTGTACATCTCAGAAACAATAAACCTCACCCACCATGGACCACTTGACAAAGCACAGATGCTTCTCAAATTTGCATTTGATTATTGACTGAGTGTTACTGTGTTTATCTGAAGACCAGTATGATAAAGAGTTACACATCTCCAAAGAACCATGGGGTATATACAACATTTGTTAAGCTGGCAGATGGTATTGTCACCTGTTATTATAAACAAATGAAAAGACAAGCACACTGCAGGATAGATGATTTATAAACCAGTTGTTAGGTTGCTCTTATCAGGGCTGTTAGTTTGATAGAAGGCTAGGAATTAACCACATGATAAATTGTATTTACTTTTTGACAAGAAAAGTCGTTTTGTAAAATGTACGAACATGACCATATTGTGAAACTAAGACTCTACAAAGCGCCATTTCAATGGACAGGTATAACACAGGTGCTCAGCCAGGAAGATGAGGGCTGTTTCTGCAGAGCAAAGCCAATGAAAAAGCGCTCACACTTTTCCAACAACCAAAGAGATGACTCAACACATGGGCATCACCAGATGGTCAATACCAAAATCAGACTGATTATGTTCTTTGCCGGCGAAGATGGAGAAGCATGATACAGACAGCAAAAACAAGACCTGGAGCTGTGGCTCAGATCATGAGCTTCTTTCTGCAACATACAAGCTTAAAAAGAGTAGGGAAGACCATGAATCATCCAGATATGACCGAATCGAATCTATGATTATACAGTGGAGGTGATGAATAGATTCACGGGACTAGATTTGATAGAGTACCCGAAGAACTGTGGACCGAGGTTTGTAACACTGTACATAAGGTGGTGACCAAAACCATCCCCAAGAAAAAGAAATGCAAGAAGGCAAAGGGGTTGTCTAAGGAGACTTTTTTAGCTGAGAAAAAGAAGAGAAACTGAAAGCAGGGGAGAAAGGGAAAGATATTCTCAACTGAATGCAGAGTTCCAGAGAATAGCAAGAAGAGATAAGAAGGCCTTCTTAAATGAATAACACAAATAAATAAAGGAAAACAATAGAATGGGAAAGACTAGAGATCTCTACCAAAATATTGGAGATATAAAGGGGATACTTCATGCAAAGATGGGCTTGATAAAGGACAGAAACAGTAAGAACCTAACAGAAGCAGAAGAGATTAGGAAGAGAAGGCAAGATTATACAGAAGAACTGTACAAAAAAGGTCTTAATGATCTGGATAACCATGATGGTGCAGTCACTCATGTAGAGTTGAACATCTGAACTGTGAAATCATGTGGGCCTTCAGAAGCATTACCATGAACAAAACTAGTGGAGGTTACAGAATTCTAGCTGAGCTATTTAAAATCCTAAAAGATGTTGTTACTAATGTGTTGTACAAAATACACCAGCAAATTTGGAAAACTCAGCAGTGTCCATAGGACTGGAAATGGTTAAGTTTTCATTCCAACCTTAAAGAAAGTCAAGGCCAAAAAATGTTCAAACTATCATACAACTGCACTCATTTCACATACTAGCAAGGTTATGCTCAAAATCTGTCAAGCTAGGCTTTAGCAGTACATGAACACAGAACTTTCAGATGTAGAAGCTGGGTTTAAAAAAGGCAGAGGAACCACAAATCAAATTGCCAACATTCACTGGATTATGGAGAAAGCAAGAGAATTCCAGAAAAAAAAAAATCTACCTCTGCTTCACTGACTACATTAAAGCCTTTGATTGTTTGAATCACAACAAACAGTGGAAAATTCTTAAAGAGTGGGGAGTACCAGACCACCTTTCTTGTCTCCTGAAAAACATGTATGCAGGTCAAGAAGCAACAGTTAGAACTCAACATGGAACAACTGACTGATTCCAAATTGGGAAAGGAGTATGTCAAGGCTGTATATTGTCACCTTGTTTATTTAACTTATATGTGGAGTACATCATGTGAAATGCCAGGCTTGATGAATCCACAAGCTAGAATCAAGATTGCTGGGAGAAGTATCAACAACCTCAGATATGCAGATGATACCACTCTAATGGCAGAAAGGACAGAGGAACTAAAGAGCCCCTTAATGAGGGTGAGAGAGGAGAGTGAAAAAGCTGGCTTAAAACTCAACATTCAAAAAACTAAGATAACGGCATCTGGTCCCATCACTTTATGGCAAATAGGTGGGGAAAAAGTGGAAAGAGTGATATATTTTATTTTCTTGGGCTCCAGATCACTGTGGACAGTGACTGAAGCCATGAAATTCAAGGATGCTCACTCTTTGGAAGGAAAGCTATGACAAATCTAGACAGCATATTAAAAAACAGAGACATCACATCGCTGACAAAGGTAAGTATATAGTTAAAGCTGTGGTTTTTCCAGTAGTTATGTACAGATATGAGTGTTGGACCATAAAGAAGGCTGAATACTGAGAAATTGATGCCTTTATATTGTGGTGCTGGAGAAGACTCTTGAGAGTCCCTTGGACAGCAAGGAGATTAAAGTGATCAATCCTAAAGGAAATCAACCCTGATTAGAAGGGATTGGAAGGACTGATGCTGAAGCTCCAATACTTTGGCAACCTGATGTGAAGAGCTGACTCACTGGAAAAAAATCCTGATGCTAGGAAAGATTGAAGGCAAAAGAGGATGAGATGGTTGGAAAGCATCAGTGACTCAATGGACGTGAATTTGAGCAAACTTTGGGAGACTGTGGAGGACAGGGGAACCTGGTGTGCTGCAGTCCATGAGGTTGCAAGGAGTCAGGAACGACTTGGTAACTGAACAACAACATGAATAGTCTACATTTCATCATATTGTGCCAAATGTTATTTTCTATGTATGCAATATGGTCACTTCAATTCCTAATCTCCTGAATTCATAGCAAACCTAGAGAGATTGGGAGTTTCATGACTGCATGATTTTAGTAAGTTTATCAAATTAAAAATCCATTAATAGACATTAATAGCAAACTCTCATTTCACCCATTGCTTATGACCTCATTTACATATATTTAATACACAAATATATAAAATTCAGCAATTAAACATTATAGTAACTCTAATTCTAGAATCCTTAGTATCCATACCTGTAAAATGGGTACAAGTACCACATTTCCCTTACAGGGTTTTTACAGTGTTTGAATGGCATATGATAATAAATAAAACTTTTTAAGTGGTAACTACATTTTGTGCACTCTACTTAATTTAATACCTATAACAAAGGTCTGTTTAGTCAAGGCTATGGTTTTTCCAGTGGTCATGTATGGATGCGAGAGTTGGAATGTGAAGAAAGCGCCCTCTTGAGAGTCCCTTGGACTGCAAGGAGATCCAACCAGTCCATTCTAAAGGAGATCAGCCCTGGGTGTTCTTTGGAAGGAATGATGCTAAAGCTGAAACTCCAGTACTTTGGCCACCTCATGCGAAGAGTTGACTCATTGGAAAAGGCTCTGATGCTGGGAGGGATTGGGGGCAGGAGGAGAAGGGGATGACAGAAGATTAGATTGGCTGGATGGCATCACCAACTCGATGGACATGAGTTTGAATGAACTCCAGGAGTTGGTGAGGGACAGGGAGGCCTGGCGTGCTGCGATTCATGGGGTCACAAAGAATCAGACATGACTGAGCGACTGAACTGAACTGATAACATCCCTATATGTAGGTTTCGTTATATGCCCATTATTAGATAGGAAAATTGAAGCACTGACTAGTTAAGTAACTTGCACAAAGTCATGGAGACCGCAGACAAATCCAGATATTTAGATCCAGAGTCCACTTTTCCAACCACAATGTCACACTGTGTGATATCCCATCTCTCAGTATTCTGTCTTTTCTAATCCATCCTCTGTATCACCAAAATGACCTTTCCAAAGCACAATCATAACATTATTTCTTTATAACTTTCAATCTGTTCTCACTAAATCTATACAATCAAATTCATTCTCCCATTTAATGATACCCTTTGGCTTCCGGTTGAAATTCTCATTCTACTTGCCCAGTAAACTCAAAAATACAGCCTAAACATTATCTTAGGAATGGACAATCCATTTTATCACATACCTTTACAGCTTTCTACATCCCAGGCACATTTGTTGGAATGAACTTTCTACTCCTTACCAAACAAGCAAGAGCCACTTTTTAAGATACCGATCAAACTTTTCTAGTAAGTCTCTAGAAAGTTGAGCAGCTCTACTCTGGTCTATCTCTTGGACTAAACTTATCATGGTCACATCCCATTGTGTTCCAATGATGAGTTTTCAGGTCTCTCCCTCACTGGACTGTGAGCTCCTCCAAGATGAGTTGAATTTGATGTAGCCTTGGGTGATAAGTGCCTGGTAACTGGAAAATATTTGGCTCTCAAAAGCACTTATTCCAATGCAATTTGTTTCCCATATGAACCTCATTTAAGTACCATATTAGCATCCAAATCAACAGTTTAATTCAATAACCATTTATGGAACACTATTATCCATTAGGCACTGTGGTGGGTATGGACAGATATGAAACATACATATCCTGCCCTCAAAAAGAGCTGGTGAAACAACATGGGCTCCCTCCCAGTTAATTTAGATATTTTCTACTAACAGTTATTCACAGGGTATTAGATGAACACAAGAGGGACACAGTGCAGGCTAAGAAAGGAAGGAAAAAAAGACCATGGATATTAAAGTTACCTCCCCTCAAATGGCCATTTAACCCTCAATTACTAATAAAGGGGGATATTTTCCATCTAACAGCTGCAGTCCACCCATTTGGTAATAACTATGATAGCCAGGTTGTTACTAAGGTAACTCCATCATGGTCTAAGAGATGCAAAGGTGTAAAGCCATTGTAAGTAGCCCTGCTGAAAGTGTTCATGCTGTGATCATCCCGAATAGAAAATGGTTAGTCATCTTCAAATTTAGTGATCTGGCACTCTACAATTAATGCTGTCAACAATAGATGTCAATATGCTTCATTTCTCCTCACAATGAAGAAAGAGAGAGGGTGAACAGCAAAGAAGAAAGCAAAGAGAAATGCAACAAGACTATTGGGCCACAGATTTGGATATTTCTACAGTACTTGGAGATGACATTTTGGGCCTGAGAGTTTTTGTCAGGGTTCCAAACAACCACAGCACTGCAGTCAATCCCTGTAAATTTTCCTTCTCTGCCAATGTTCTACAAGCCTGCCTGTTGACACGCTGTACCATGGCTTCTGAAATGTGAATTTCTTTAGGGCAGTCCTCTTGGGTTCATCAATGTATTCCTCTCAGTGCCAAGAACTGCATATCACACTTATTACCCACAACACAATCACTGAGTATTAATTGGGAGTAGTTACAAATGTACAGTTAGAATTTCACTTCACCATATTCTCAGATTGCAGTAAAATAAAAGGAGAATTTATAGAAATAGAATTCAATGGATCTCCACTACATTAAAATGTTCTCTGTAATAGCTCATAAATTAGAGAATTTCTACATGCCCTTGTTCCCCTGCAGTCTGTTTTCAAGACAAAAGCCAGTGTGATCCTCTTAAAATATACTCAGGTCATGTCAACCTTCTGCTCAACATTCTCCATTGGCTTTTCATCTGAGAATAAATGCAGTGGCCTGAGTCCCTCCATCATCTGGTTCACTATCCACTTCTTACCTCTTTGACTTCACGTCCTGAACTCTCCCTGAACCCTCTGCACTATAGGCACACTGGACTCTGTGCTGATTCTCCTGCCTCAATGTTTTCACATGTTCTGTCTTCTCTGCCTTGAAAACACTGCCTGACTCAATCACTTACTTCCTTCAATCATTTACTCAAAATTCATCTTCTAATTCAGAGCTTCAAGATCACTTTGTCTAACTTCACAGTTTCACCCCTACCATGTTTTCCAAACTTCCCACTTCTGCTTTATTAGTTCTCTTTCGCACTTGCCACTCTCTAACATATTTTGTATGTCTCCTTTTTATCTTATTTCCTCTCTTCCTCACTAGAATGTAAGTTCCATGAGGGGTGGGATTTTTCTCTTTGGTTTATTAGCATACATTCTGTGTCGGGAACAGTGACTGATGTACTGCGGGTGTTCAATACATAGTCCTGAAAACTGAATAAAACTCATTAATGAAAATAAAACTTTTTTGAAATAATAAGTGTCAGAAGTCAGGAAGAATACTTGTTTGCTACAGTAGTGATTTATGGATGCTGTTCTATCTCTAACTAGCTGTGTAATCATTACTAATCACTTGGTTTGCTATCTTTAACAAAATCATTACCAATGAGAATTGATGAAGACTAATTAAAGATTAATTAACCATTAGTCTGATCTATCCTGGACTTTGTCAGAAAGCAGAAATCCCTTGGTATTCAGATGTCTTACCCACAAAATCGACCCACAAAACTGTCTTTGAGTATAATCTTGAAGAATTGCAAAAAGGAAGAAGGCAAAGGTATCTAGAGGGAGACCCCGCCTCAGGCATGGCTGAGGATAGTCAAAAATCCCTGTAACAGTGTTCCAGACATAAGCTGTCCTTGAAGCATTAGGGCAGACCCACCCTGCCTTTTGGAGCTTCCCCAGTGACTCAGCAGGTCAAGACTCTGCCTGCTATGCAGGAGACACAGGATCAATCCCTAGGTCAAGGAGATCCCCTGCAGAAGGAAAAGGGAACCCACTTCAGTGTTCTTGCATGGAGAATCCCATGGAGTGAGGAGCCTTGTGGGCTACAGTCCTGAGGGTCCCAGCGTTGGGCACAACTGATCAACTGAGCACACATTCTGCCTTAGGTTTCGTTTTAAGGGAACATGTTTTTTGTCTTCTGGTCTAGTGGTTCTGCTTTCTTTCTTTCCATGCTTTATACCTATTATCACTGACAATGACAGCAAGAGTAGCAGTAACCACAGCATTTATTGAACGTTGATCTATTTAGGTTAATTCTTTGAGCAATATTCACTAATAGCATGTTTTAAGATACTTATTTGCATTTTTTTCTTCATTTTTTTTCTTTCAACACCTTCTTCCTCCATTCACTTGGTAATGGGTACCTTCATCATTGCCTCAGGATAAGATTAAAACTAGGCCGTGAGTTGAGATTTTGTTTTCAAAAGTTAAATTCTGATAAGCAGGGGATTCATGAAGACTGGGTTCCCTAGGTCCTCCCCTACACATACACCACCACCACCACCAAAGACTAGAAAGTGTTTTCATCCAAGGATGGGGGAAGTCACAGGATGTGAGAAATATCTGCGAGAAAGCTGTACAATGACAATGGAAATACAATAAGACTAGCAGAGGCAATGACAGAGAGAGCAAGGAGACCTAGAGAGGCAGGTGGACAAGGATGATGATGTCTCAGGGATACACTGCGTAAACAGATGGCTGACTGGCTGCAGGTGACCCTTCCTCTCGGCCCCACCCCCATTCCCGCACCAGTGGCTCTACAACATGTGTAGTTGGGCTTAGGAGCCCTAACCTGGACGAGAGGCTCAGTGTTCATCTGGCTTTGCAAGGTACTTTACAGAGAACTGAGAAAGTGTAAACTAGCCCATAATCCTATGCACTAAACTTACTGCAACTCTGGCCAGAATGCATGGGGTGGGGATGGGGGTGGGGGGAACTCCTCAAATGACTAAGATTACATTTTCCACTAGTTGAGAAGAATGAAAACTCAAAACAGAAATTCAAGTTTTTGTTGGTTTTGTTTTGTCTTTTGATATACTTGTCACCTTGCTTATTTAACTTTTATGCAGAGTACATCTTGGGAAATGCTGGGCTGGATGAAGAACAACCTGGAATCAGGACTGCAGGGAGAAATATCAATAACCTCAGATATGCAGAGGATACCACACTTATGGCAGGAAGTGAAGAGGAACTAAAGAGCCTCCTGAAGAAAGTGAAAAAGCTGGCTTAAAAATCAACATTCAGAAAACTAATATCATGGCATCTGGTCCCATCACTTCATGGCAAATAGATGGGGAAACAATGGAAACAGTGACAGACTTTATTTTCTTGGGCTCCAAAATCACTGCAGATGGTGACTTCAGCCTTGAAATTAAAAGACACTTGCTCCTTAGAAAAATAGCTATGACAAACCTAGACAGCATATTAAAAAAGCAGAGATATTACCTTACCAACAAATATCCATATAGTCAAAGCTATGGTTTTTCCAGTAGTCATGTATGGATGTGAGAGCTGGACTATAAAGAAAGCTGAGTGCCAAAGAATTGATGTTTTTGAACTGTGGTGTTGGAGAAGACTCGAGAGTCCCTTGGACAGCAAGGATATCAAACCAGTTGATCCTAAAGGAAATCAGTCCTGAATATTCACTGGAAGGACTGATGCTGAAGCTGAAGCTCCAATACTTTGGCCACCTGATGTGAAGAACTGACTCACTGGAAAAGACCCTGATGCTGGGAAAGACTGAAGGCAGGAGGAGAAGGGGACGACAGAGGATAAGATGGTTGGATGGTATCTCTGACTGGATGAACATGCGTTTGAGCAAATTCTGGGTGTTGGTAATGGACAGGGAAGCCTGGTGCGCGACAGTCCATGGGGTCGCAAAGAGTCAGACACAACTGAGTGACCTGAAAGATTAGGGCTTCCTTGGTGGCTCAGATGGTAAAGAATCTGCCCACAATGTGGGAGACTTGGGTTTGATCCCTGGGTCAGGATGATTCCCTGGAGAAGAGAATGACTACCCACTCTTCTTGCCTGGAGAATTCCATGGACAGAGGCACAACTGAGTGACTAACACTTTCACTTCCACACTTCACACCTGGGATTCATACCTGCTGCATTTGCATAGTTTCATTTCCATTTTGAAACAATCCTATGTAGGGGGAATTATTATTTTTTTCTGGTTTACAGTTGAGAAAATTGGTGCCCAGTGAGGTTAAGTTGCTTGCCTAAAGGTATAACTGGTTCAGAATTATGTTCTTAATCTCTGCAACATACAGCTTCCAGTCTTGTTAATTTTATATTGTTAGTTTTGAGTTGTTATTTTGCTTTCCATGGTTCCCTGGATACAATGAAACAAGTAGCTAAAAAAATGAAGCCTTTTACAAGATCATGACTTTAATCATTGGATATTTTTGCATTGACCTGATGCTTCAACCAAAAAAATGAAAGAATGAATAAAGATCCAACTCATGACACAAGGTCTGATCCCTCATTTCCTTCTGAAGCAGGGAAGCAACCAAATAATGCAAATATGCAAACGTGCAGAGTTGTGTGAGGGCTGCCTCTGGGAATATGCTGCCAGTTTTGCTGTTTAGCAACTGTGTGACTGACCATTTTAATTCCTCTGTCTATTCTTAGATTTTTATAAGCTTTAAGATGATGATCACGGTAGCCTCTGCTTCATAAGACAGCTTGAGAATTAAATGAGTGAACCTATGTCAGGCGCACAGAGGCAAGGGCTTTAAGGTGAATGCTAGGTTTTAACACTGACAATATTGCAAATCATTTTCTCTCATAACCAATAAATAAAAGAAGAACTCTCTAGGCCTTACATAAATCACATTTTGTCCCAGTTTGTTTCAAAGAGACTGGCATAAATGGCCCAGGAAAATTAAGGAAATTTCAATTACCCTAATAACTTCTAATTTTATAATCATGAAGATCCCAATTAAACTTGGTATAATCCAAGAGAAAACTCATTGTTTTGAAAATACTGGATGAATAAATTAATTCTAGGTGATATGCCAGGCGAGTTCCAAACTGACACCATAAGAGCTGAAGGAAGATCTGGCAGCCTGATTCCTAAAGCAAAGCATCAGCCACAGACCTGGACCCTGGCTCCATCAGTTAAGGTCTCTGTCAAAGGGGAATTTTCAAAAAGGGTATGCAAGAGCAACTCAGGCTTGAGGGCAGAGATTCACAGAGTGTGTTAGTCCCTATGGTTAGTTGACTATAGCGTAACTGAGGCAATAAACATGAGCTCAGAATTCATCGGTCATCTGCTTTCCATCTTGATCATGAACTGGATTTTCTGGATGACCAACCTGATCGGGGTGTGGAAAATAATTCTTTGGAAAAGAAGTCCACTCAGTTATGGCCTAAGAGAAAAGCATGGGAGAACTCAGTCACAAGATTTTATCACTCATTTCTAAGAGAATCTGTTGCTTTTATACCCTGCTGTGTATTGTTTCTCATGCAACCTTTTATCAAGAAAAGAATGCTAATGAGACATGTTTATCCCAGGAGGAACGACATTATGGAAAAAGTAATGTGAAGATGAATTCAATCCTCTTGACACATTCACACATAAATTATGTTTGCTAATGCTTATTAGTGTTTAAAATGTATCAGGAATTTGGAATACTTACCTTCGATTTACTCCTAAAGAATCCTAAAATGCATGCTATTAAGCTGTTGCCTACATGAAGAAACTGAGGCACAGATATTTCAAGTAAATTGTACAAGACTAAACATTAGAGGAGAGATTTTTAAACCAAGGTTTTCTGAAGTCCAAGATGATATACTCTTAATACCCATGTTGAACTCTTGGTGGGGAGGTGTGGGGTGGGGAATTCTTTTGGTATGCAGCTGTTAGATTTAGGACTCTATGGATTTTTTTTTTCTTTTTGTATTTTTCTGGTATTGGGGTTGAAATTACACAAAAATATTAATGATTATCAGTTTCCATCTGGTTCCTGGATTACCTTTAAATGGGCTCTGAAATGGCAAAGTGGCTGGTTACATTTAAGACTGACCAAACTGCCTCGCATTCTTTAACCAGGTTATGAATTATATGTAGACATGCAAGGGACTCTCTACGCTATTTCATTTTTCACAGAAATAAGTGAAAGAAAATTACCCTTCATCAGAAACCAATGCAGTTTTTCCCAAGACAAATCTGTGACCTGTATCTGTGGGTGAAGACCTTCTGGATTTTTACCATAGCAACATCTCACTACCTTCAAAATATTTTGCCCAAATGATCAACTCAGAGCTTAAAGACCAAAGTTTTCTTCTTGCCAATGGGCTTGCTGGGAGCAGAGTAGCATTGTTGACACTCCAAGGTGTAAGTACCCTTATAAAGGATGATTTAATTAGATATCTGAAATGAACATGTTTTTCTATACCCATTTGTTCAGTGAAGAAGAGCTTCCAAAGAAAGATGATGATGCTCCTTTATGCTTATTAAAGGCTTTGAAGAGCAGCCGACTGAACACGAAAACGATGTCCAAAAGAAACCAGCACCATGGGCTATTTGTGACATGGGTAGATAAAGGGAAAACAGAAGAGAGACTGCTGGATTTCTAAAGTAAAGGACATGTAAATTTTACTGCAAGCATCCTATGACTGACTATGGCTACAGTGATAGCTGCAATTTGATAGTCTGAGCAAATACTGTTCCATGTAGATTCTTTGGGTATCAATGAGCAACACACAGAACTCTGGACATCTTGATCGTCAAATGTGATGGACTTTCTTTTAGCACTCATAAGTGAGTTGCCCTCTTCCTTATTTTCCATTCATTATGAATTTCTGAAACGGAAACTTTCCTTCTATTGCTCCATGACTGGCTGCATGAAATTGCAGCACCCTCTGTGAGATAGAAGGATCACATGGTTATCTAGCAGCTGTGCCTTGTTCAAAATATCAGCACGAATTAACATGTATATTATCTTTGCAGAATGAGGACTCAACCACTTTGCCTCCCCCCCCCAGGTTGACACTGTTCAAACAAATGTTTGAAATCAGACAAGTGCCCCTTTTCCCTAACAGAATATGGAAAATTCACAAATTCTAGTATATGTGCACATAAACATTTCACCATTTCCCAAATATACAAGTGCGAAATAGCTGTCATAAATACAAATGTTCATAGCTGTACACAAGATGGGGTCAACCACATTACAGCAGCATGCCTTCTTGCATTTTATCACAACACTAAAATATGCAATTCCTTCCCCTGACAAAGCACTGTTGTGGGCATTATTAAAAAAAAAAAATGAGCCACAATGTGGTCTGAGCAATTACCACCCTGGAGGGAAACACACAATGACTCCAGTGAACAGGAATAGCTGTTTAGACAGCTGGACTCTACTAGTTCACTATCAGAGCCAAGGGGTCTAATGCATCACCTGGCTTCCATTTTAGAGAATTCCACTCACCTGAGAAGGAAGGCAGTCAGGGGACTTAACAGGAAATCATTTCAAGTACAATGAAAAGCTGAGTAGAGATAGAGGTGACTACAGTGGAATAATAGATGTTCACGAAGAGATGAGGCATATGTTAGGTTGTACTACTGTCTTACAGTGCTTATTTTGTTACAACATTTTACTATCTACTTTTAATCATTCAAATGCCAACATTTAAGGATAGAGAGAAGCAGTGCTTAGCAGGAAATTGCATTGAATTGCAATGTCCATTTAATGAGGAAACAATATAAAATGCTTCGCAGGTGACTAGTGGTAAAGAATCTGCCTAACAATGCAGGAGCCGAAGGAGCCCTGGGTTTGGTCTCAGGGTCTGGAAGATCCCCTGGAGGAGGAAAGGCAACTCACTCCAGTATCCTTGCCCTGGATAATCCCATGGACAGAGGAGTCTGGTGGGCTACAGTTTGTGGGGTTGTAAGGAGTCAGACACAACTGAACACACGCATGCATGCACACACACACACACACACACACACACACACACACACACACATGCATGATATACAAATACTTCCAAGTCCTTCCTGTAGGACTTCTTCATATTCATAATCATTAGCTTGCGTTGCACCCTAACTACATTTCTCAAAGCCTCTCATTTTTTAAAACTCCCATTGTTTTGGGTTTTATAATGAAACAGATAAAAACCCACCACAGAAGAAAAGGAAGAAGCAGAAATCAATATATAGAGCATTGCTACACTCTCCAGTCCCCTAAAAATAAGAAGACTTTCACCATTTTCTAAAAGCAGTATCTTTATAAAATGGTTCAACAATTGATGGATGTTCGTCTCAGAGGGATGCCCTCTGACATCGGTTTTATATATATAACAAACCAGGAGTGAGGATTTGCTAGATTGGGGAAATTACTTCAGGTGAAAGTAGAACACTTAATAACATAACAGCTATCCATGAACAATAAATATTATAAAAATATGATATAGAAAGAAATGAAAATTTCAGAGTCAGAGAGTGAGTAATCAACATACACTAGAAGAAAACCAGTGTGGCATTGCTATCTTTCAAATAGCACCCACAGTTCATCATCGTTTCTATTTGGAAACAATAGCGTTTCCCCCATTCCATTTTTTAATTCTATTTATTTAGAAAGTTTATTTAAAAATTACCTTTGCTGTTTCATAATGCATACTTTTTTGCCATCATTTAAAATTAATTAATACCTTTACCTTCCATCAGATGACACCGAGTCCTTAGGTAACCAAGACCTCCTATGACCTCTTTCCAACAAATGTACCAATTCTGTCTTTTTCCTACTCTCCCCACTTCATGAATTAGAGATTAGTACTAGTTTTTATTCATGCCATATTTCATTAATTTAGTCAATATTTACACATATCTGTATTCACATTATTCTTAAAGTTCAGACCATATGATGGTGATTAAAATCCTTCCATCTGAAGCACCTCCTTCAGACTTTCCCCTAGTGACTAGAAATTCTCTCATTTGGTTGTTTAAAAGATCTTCATTTTGACCTAATGCTAGCAAGACAGTTTTCGTGGATAATGAATTATAGGTTCATAATGATTCTTTCTCAGTAGACTGAAGACACAGTTTCATTGTCTTCTTGTTTACATTATTGTATGGGAAAGTTTAACATCACTTAAGTTATTACTATTTTTACCTCATATGATTTTTTTCTGGAGGTTCGTAAGAGCTTCTCTTTGTACTTAGATTCTATACGTTTACTATGACATATCTAGTTGAAACATATATTTATTAACATTGATATTCTTTAGAATTAGTGGATTTTAGGATCGGAGTATTTCAAAAATTCTATTAAAAGTTTATTCATTTCCCATTAGTGCCTTTAAAACTCTGAACAATCAGCCTTTCACTTAATCCTGCTTCTCTTTTCATCTTCCTTTCCTATTTTTCATCCTGTATCTCTAGACTTCATTTTGCATTATTACTTTGAAACAATATTCCTGGACACCATTTCATATCTTTGTCTAACCTGCTGTAATTCATTATTACAGTTTAAATCTCAATCATTATACTTAAATTTTACTCCTTTTGGTCTGCTTGGTTGTACTTTATAGCTTCCTCTCTCTTGTTAAAAAAAAGTCAAAACAGGGCTTCCCTGGCGACTCAGTGATCAAGAATCCGCCTGCCAATGCAGAAGACACGGGTTCAGTTCCTGGTCTGGAAGATCCCAAATGCCACAGCACAACCAAGCCCACGGGCCACAGCTATTGAGCCTGTGCTCTAGAGCCCAAGGGCCACAACTACTGAAGCCAGCACACCCTAGAGCCTGTGCTCAACAATAAGAGAAGCCCGCACGCTGCAAGTAGAGAGAAGCCCCTGCTCTCTGCAACTAGAGAAAGCCCTTAAGCAGCAATGAAGACCCAGCACAGCCAAAATAACATTTGAAAAGTCAATATCTATTTCATATTTTGTTACTGCCATATCTGGAGTCTCTATCAATTTGTTTCTCTTGTTTGTTCCTGTACATTTTCAGTTATGTTGTTTTGCTTACTGGGTGTTTTCTGTAAACTGGCTATTCCTTTAAGGGGATCTATAGACATTCTTTGAAACCTGGATAAAGCTGGATCTCTACAGAAGGACCTGTATGTTTTATTCTTGTTGACTGGCAGGGACACCAAACCAAGGATACTTTTAAATTACAATTTCCCCTCAGAATTCACTCCCCTCTTCAAATAGGTCATGTAATTTGGATTTGAAAGTGACACAATTCTCAGCCACACAAAGTTTGTGGTTTTGATTCTCAAAGTGCACCTGTTTCCCTTTTCCTACATCAAGACTGAGACAGGGAAGTGTCTTTGTTATCGCCTGCTATGTAACAGGGCTTGGTTCCCTTTCACTGTCATATAGTAAAGCAGTCTTTTGGGTTTTCAGCTTTTTGTTGAGATCTCATATTACTTTCCCTATGTCTGTACAGCTCTAGGTCTTAACTCCTATGCTCTGTGCCTCATGCAGACTTTAGAGACCCCAGGTCATGATTTTCTGTATAAACCTGCAGGATGAGAGCAATCTTGGTGCTCATGCAACTCCCATGCTTACAACTACCTATGGATTGTACCAGCAGTGCATTTCAACAAATATTTAAAAATATTTCTATCTAGCATCTTATTGTATGAATAAGAAGAGTTGTTCAGGATATCAAATCAATCATACTAGCGGAAAATGGAAACCTCATCCCATCTCCTTAGTGAGAGAACCTGGACTATGGATAGACATGCATGAAACATTTGCTTTAACAATTCATTGCAATGGTGCTTCTATATCTAACCCCCACATCTCTCCCTAAAAAGAGTCTTGTGCCACCAGCAGCCTCTTCTATCTTGAGTCTCAAGAACATCCCTTAATTCTTTGTAATGACCTTTACATTGCAAAATCCATTTACTTTGAAAGAGGAAAGAGCAGGTGCTTCAATGTCAAGCAAACCTCATCTCCTGGCACTATCGCTTATTGTTTGAAACATTTTTCTCAGATTAGACTCATCCATTTAAAGAGGTGTTGTAGCCATGCAATAGATACACAGTTACTACTGTGTTTGAGTATCAGTGGGCTCAGCCATTTTTGGAGAAGGCAATGGCACCCCACTCCAGTACTCTTGCCTGGAAAATCCCATGGACAGAGGAGCCTGGTAGGCTGCAGACCATGGGGTCACGAAAAGTCGGACATGACTGAGCGACTTCACTTTCACTTTTCCCTTTCATGCATTGGAGAAGGAAATGGCAACCCACTCCAGTGTTCTTTCCTGGAGAATCCCAGGGACGGGGGAGCCTGGTGGGCTGCTGTCTATGGGGTCGCACAGAGTCGGACACGACTGAAGTGACTTAGCAGCAGCAGCAGCAGGGCTCGGCCATTTTACCTTCTATTCTTCCCAATATCCTGCCTTAAGAACTAGACCACCATCCCTTCACTATTTGCTGAAGTTTAGAACATGAATTTGTACCTCATTTTCTCATCAGAACATTGAATCAATTTGCCTGTTATTCACACTTCATTTTCTAATACCTGCACATAGAATAGGATGCTTTGCAGGGAGAATTATGCTCTGAGGTTATATAATGTCTAGCATGGGGATAGATTTCCTCTCATTTTTCCCTTTCCTTGTGCAATGTTGCCACATTGATCTTAGATCACAAGCCCATATAACAAGAAGCATACCTTGAAGAGCCAAGCAATGTATTGCAAGTTAAGATTTGGTTGTGCTTATTAGATGTTCAGCAGAATTATGCTAGAATATCTAAAATCTAGTATCACCCCTCAATCTACTATGAACAAAAGACACGTATAGAATTATAGATAGAAAGTTGTTTATATATTGTTGTTGTTGTTGTTGTTTAGTTGTGTCCAACTCTTTTGCAACCACATGGACCATAGCCTTCCAGGCTCCTCTGTCTATGGGATTTCCCAGGCAAGAATACTCAAATGAGTTGCCATTTCCTTCTACAGGGGATCCTCCCAACCCAAGGATCAAACTGGTGTCTCTTGCATTGGAAGGTGGATTCTTTACCATTGAGCCACTAGGTTAGGCCACTTTATATTCAATTAATAATAAATGTACAACAGGGACTAAGTATTTGTGATGGCGTTTGAGGTATAAATGCATGCTTTAAAAGAAACAAAATCCTTGGTGCTTGTAAGTAATGAGCGTAATTACTTAACACACCTTTGAAATTACTGTATGAACAAAGTACTTTAAAAAGCACAAGTTATTTAAAAAATACAGATGTACTAATTAACTGCTTAATAGTAGACATTCATGTACAAGAACTGGTCTAAATGAGCTCTGCCCAAGTACCAAGATGTGGAAAGGAAAGTGGTAAAGTGAAAGTCACTCAGTCGTGTCCAACTCTTTGCAACCCCATGAACTATACAATTCATGGAATTCTCCAGGCCAGAGTACTGGAGTGGGTAGCCATTCCCTTCTCCAGGGGATCTTCCCAACCCAGGGATCGAACCCAGGTCTCCCGCATTGCAGGTGGATTCTTCACCAGCTGAGCCACCAGGGAAGCCCAAGAATACTGGACTGGGTAGCCTATCGCTTCTCTAGAAGATCTTCCTGGCCCAGGAATCAAACCAGGGTCTCCTGCATTGCAGGTGGATTATTCACCTTTGAGCTACCAGGGATTAAAGATGTGGAAGTCAATTCAAAATCATTTTTCTGATCACTCCAATGAAGAAACTGGGGTCAAGAGAAGATTGATGGAAAAATGAAACTTAAAGCCTAACCTATCATTTTGAGCACCAAAATACTAAGGGAAAAAAATCTACCCCTTGGAATTTTATGAACATAATGGTCAATGAACTAAAATGTATTCTGGAGTTCATCCTTTTTTTTCCCCCTCTTACATATGTTCACAGAAAATTCTTCATCATTCTAATGAAGCAAAGGCTATAATTTAAAAAACAAGTAGTATCATAAAGAGAATTAATCTTTGTTAAAATGTTCTGTACGTTAATTATTTCAATAACACTTTACACTTCTTGAATTTACCTTAGAAGAGTCTTCCTACTTTTCATTCAATAAAATTATTATGGTAATTCCTTATTTTAAAGATGCATGCATTATAGGAAAGGAAAACTGATGTGATCAAATTCAGTCTATTGAATACATACAAAACATAGTTATGCGAGTTTCCCATTAATATGTAATTTAACCCACAAGGGGAAAAGGAACAGCTAGTGCATCACACAAATGTACATTTCAGAATCTACCCTCAGGCAGTCTTATAGTTAAAAGTAGGAGAAACAACCTACTTTTGCTACTCTTACATAAAGAACAGCCGTCATCCACTCACCTTCCACAAGCCTTCAGGAGAACCCTCCCTTTACATGAGTACAGCCCCAAGTGTTTCCATATCTTGAACTAGCAATCATACGTATCTGAGCACTTGCTCTCTCGAATTATTTTTAGTTAGAACAAAATGAAATTCTTTACTTTCTGAGGTTGAATATAAGTTGTGGCAAATAAGATAATTAAAATTACCTTTTCAATTCATTATCATCTCTGGCTATTAGTTAAAATCCTTCAGATTGTTTTCAGAGAAAAAATAAAAACTTTTTAATGTCTAAGCACAATCATACAAACACAAACAGAATTCTGACCTTTCATATTCCTCAAAAGAAAAATCATGGGAGGTGGCAAGAAATGCCAGATATTTTAGAGGATGAACAGATAAACCTCTCAAGCAAATTTTGGCTCTTCACTATGTCACTGATAACTGCTTATGCCAATGCATCATTGTGAATCTATGGTAGCTAGAATAGAATATGCTATGCTATGCTAAGTCACTTCAGTTGTGTCCGACTCTGTGCGACCCCATGGACTGCAGCCTACCAGGCTCCTCCATCCATGGGATTTTCCAAGCAAGAGTACTGGAGTGGGGTGCCGTTGCCTTCTCCGAGAATAGAATAATGGCTTCCAAAAATGTCCATGCCCCAATCCTTGGAATCTGTGAATATACTGCCTTTTATCACAAAAGAAGATTTGCAGATATAATTAACATTAAGGACCTCAAGATGGGGAGATTACTCTGGATGCTAGCGGATTCAATCTAATCACATGAGTCTCTAAAAGTGGAAAAACCTTACCCATTTGAGGTCAGAGAGATGTGACAGAATGAAACGATGGCAGAGAGAGATAATGGCATGCCAAGACACTCCTGTTGATTCTGAAATGTAAAGCTATGTGCAAAGATTACAGAGAGGCCTTTAGGAGCTGGCAAAGGCAAAGAAACGGACTGTCCCCCTAATCCTCCAGAAAGAAACAGCCCTGCCAAACCTTGATTTTAGGACACTGAAATCCCAGCTGAACTTCTGATCTACTGTACTATAAGATAACAAACTTTGTTGTTTTAAATCAGTAAGTTTGTGGCAATTGGTTACAGCAGCAACAGAAAAAAAAAAAAAAAAATGTTTCCCCAGAACAATCTTGTGAGAAGGAGGAAAAGAGTGTCTTTTACAGTTGAGAAAACCAGTGCTCAGAGAGAACTTCCTCTGCTAAACAGTAAGCATGTAAGGTCCTGGCTCCTAAATCCAGATCCACAGCACTGCCCCACAAAGGCATCCCTTTATGGAAGAAGTGTTGAGGCCACAATAACTAGGTTGAACGACCCTCAGAACATCAGCTCATAAAGACAACAAGGCTGGGAAACACAGAGATGGGGGCTAGTGAATTATAGAAGTCGAAGCAGGCAGGGCCCAGTCTCAGCAGTGTGGAAAGTCATCCTGTTTTGGAGGATCACCTGGAAGATTTCCAGTGTCCCTGGTCCTTGAGAAATGGGGGCAGGGGAGGGATAGGCGATGCTGGTATGTGTCAGACTGGGTGACACTAAGTACCACGGTGAATGTATATGCTGCACTCAACAGACAACAGAGGCATCAGTGGCTTTTAAACAAGAATGTGCCTTCTTAAACATGGATTAAAATGATGGGCCTAGCGGCACTGTGGAACAAGAAATGCAGTAGGAACAGACTGTAAATAAGAGACTCCAAAACAAGGCAATGCTGTTTCGTTGGCTCCAATGAACTGCAATGAAAACTGAGACTATGACTGAAATACAGGAGTTTTTAGATACAAACAACAACAAAACGGTTTCAGGAGGAATGCTGAATGTAGGATGCAGTGGAGAAATGACATTCCATAATCTGAGGTCTTTACCAACTATTATTTTGTGAGCATTTACCAGGTACTCTTTTAAGCAGATTTTATAAGTTCTATCAGTAAATAACATTCCATTAAGCACTATGTGCTGGGCTCTGTGTTATGTCAATGTATTATCTCATATTTACTCCTCTTGTGTCTCTTTCACAAATATTGACTGAGGTGCAGTAAATGATACAAAGCATGCTCATGATTATGAAACGAGTAAACAAAGATTGGACTCACACTCAGCTCTCTCTGAGTGGAAAGTCCCAACCACAAAACTGCAGACATAGTCTTCTAACTCTTGACACAATGTTGCATTACATTTTAGTAAAGCTTCCAATTTCAGGGGAAGTTCATTTTTTTCTGAATATCTATTAATGAAGCATCAAACTAATTTTTACTCTGGTTAATCTCGCAACTGGGGGAAAACAAATTCAAGCTGGAGAATAATACAAATTCCTTCATTTTTAACAAATGAAAACAGCCTAGTGACTCATAGTAGCTAAACTGCAGGATTGGAAGCTAATGAAACCATAAACATATACATATATCTTATATATATATATATATATACACACACACATACACACCACTCTTGTGAATTCTAAATTCTGTGCTAATTAAGTCAAAACACTAAAGTTATGGAGATGGCATAAATTGCCAAGTTTTATTTCTCCCAGAGTGAGACTCTTTAAATACTCAGCCCTGGGTGTTCTTTGGAAGGAATGATGCTAAAGCTGTAACTCCAGTACTTTGGCCACCTCATGCGAAGAGTTGACTCATTGGAAAAGACTCTGATGCTGGAAGGGATTGGGGGCAGGAGGGGAAGGGGATGACGGAGGATGAGATGGCTGGATGGCATCACCGACTCGATGGATGGATGTGAGTTTGAGTGAACTCTGGGAGATGGTGATGGACAGGGAGGCCTGGCATGCTGCGATTCATGGGGTCGCAAAGAGTCGGACATGACTAAGCGACTGAACTGAACTGAAGCTGCTTAGTATCTTTTCAATCAAAGAACTTTTACAATACATTGAAGTGATAAAATGGGATGTGTAAGAGTTAAACTAATAAACCCCATGGATTAAGTGTCTCTCAAAATACTATCAGGTTTAAAATCTAAGAACATACTTAGATGAACAAAAAAAGAAAGAAAGAAAATGTCACTAGAATTCACCAAGAGCAAACATCTGAGAAATAGCATGTGACATGTTTCTACAGTGAAAATACCTAGCTTATCTCTGTCTAATCAATGCACTGAAGAAGTGCAACTTTAATTACAATACATTTTGAGCATGGAGCAAACATGTAGCAGGAATGGATAGAGAATAGTTAAGTTGTAGATTTTAAAAATACTAAGCAGTTCTATTTTTGATTTTTGAGGATCCTCCATGCGGCTTTCCATATTGACTATACCAATTTACATCCCCGCCAACAGGTGAGGTGATGTCTTGTGATTTTGATTCACATTCCTTTGATAACCAGTAATAATTAATGATGTTAAACACACTTTCATATACCTGTTGGATATTTTGCATGTCTTCTTTGGAGAAATGTCTATTCGGTTTTTGCCTATTTTAAAAATAAAATTATTTGTCTTTATTAGGTTGTAGGAGTTTTTAATATATTTTTTATGTACTAACCCTTTACTACATACATGGCCTGCAATTATTTTCTTCCATTCCATATGCTGACTTTTCATTTTATTGATGATTTCCTTCATTGTGCAGAAACTTTTTATTTTGATATGGTCCTACTTTTCTTTTTTCTGCTTTTGTTATCTGTGCTATTAAGTGTCATATACGAGAAATTATTGCTAAGACTAATTTCAAGGAGTTTTTCTCCTAAGAGTTTTATAGCTTCAAGGTCTTGCATTCAAATCTTTAATCACTTTGAATTGAGTTTTGTGTATGTTGCAAAATAAATTTTCCAATTTTGTTCTTTGGCATGTGGGCATACAGTTTTCCCAGTACCATTTACTAGAGAAACTACCTCTACTGTGTGTTCTTGGCACTCTTATAGAAGATTAGTTGGTCATTAATGCATAGGTTTATTTCTGGTTTCTGTAATTTGTATCACTGGTCTGTATGCAATGTTTCTGAATATATATCCCAAAAAACTAAAACCAAGGTCTCAAAGAGACATTTGTATTACCATGTTCACTGCAGCATTATTCACAAAAGACATGCTGCTGCTGCTAAGTCGCTTCAGTCGTGTCCGACTCTGTGCGACCCCACAGAGGGCAGCCCACCAGGCTCCCCTGTCCCTGGGATTCTCCAGGCAAGAACACTGGAGTGGGTTGCCATTTCCTTCTCCAATGCATGAAAGTGAAAAGTCAAAGTGAAGACGCTCAGTCGTGTCCGACTCTTAGCGACCCCATGGACTGTAGCCTACCAGTTTCCTCCGTCCATGGGATTCTCCAGGCAAGAATACTGGAGTGGGGTGCCATTGCCTTCTCTGAGTTAAGATATGAAAGTAACCTAAATGTCTATGTACAGATGAAAAAAAATGTGATGTATATGAACAATGGAATATTTTCAGCCTTAAAAAAGAAGACAATTCTGGCACTTGCTGGAAGACATCACTTTAAGTGAAATAAGCCAGACACAGGAGGACAAAGACTACATGATATCATTTATACAACGAATCTAAAATGGTCAAACTCATCCAAGCAGAGAGTGGAATAGTGGCTGTTAGGGCCTTGGCGGCAAGAAGGAAAGTAGAGAATATTAGTCAAAGGTTATAAAGTTTTAGTAATGAGTAAGTCCTAGAGATCTGCTGTACTGCATAAAGCCCATAGTTAACAATATTGTGCTAAATACTTAGATGTTTGTTAAGAGGGAAAATCTGATGTTAGGTGATCTCATACACACACAGAAAGTGAAAGTGAAGTCGTTTCGCTGTGTCCGACTCTTTGCGACCCCGTGGACTGTAGCCCGCCAGACTCCTCCATCCATGGCATTTTCCAGGCAAGAATACTGGAGTGGGTTGCCATTGCCTTCTCCAGGGGATCTTCCCAACCCAGGACTGAACCCTGGTCTCCTGCAATGCAGGCAGACGCTTTACCCTCTGAGCCACACACACACACACAAATAAGAAATAAAAAGATGACAGGAGAAAAGCTTTGGAGGCACTGGCTATGTTTATGTTATATTAAAGCTATTTTCATATTCTCACTACTGTAAATAACAAGATATTGCTGATTCTCACAAAAGACATGAAAAAATATTTTGTGAAATGAATAATATTTTGGCACCAAAATCTGGCAAGTGATCATAAAATTCCCTGTACATAACTTGGTTACTGTGTGCACAAAGTCTGCAGTAGAGAAGAAAAGCAATAAGAGTCAAGCTAGAATTACTGAAAGATTCACCTTATCCAATAATCTAGGATTCTGTTCTTCAGTAGCAGAGTAATTGTAGGAAAAGCCAAATCAATAATTGCTGAGAGTCTGATTGAAGGATTCATGGAGTTCTTCACACACAAACAAGTATTATAAAACAACTGCAACATTTACGGGAGGCCATGGTGCCAACAATCTCATTGATTTTAAGATCGATGCAGGTGACACTCTCAATATCCTGACGGCCAAATTCCTCATATTTCTCGATTCCAATGTCTTCCTCTCCACTTTCTCCCCTTTACCTTCATTTCAGAACACATCCCACTTGTTTGCAAACCCAATTCTGCCCTTGAACCTCTTTCATCAAATTGCTCCTGGAACTCTGTCCTTTTCTTCACTTTTTATTTTCTATTTCTCCTTCTCAGTTTTTCTTCTCATGTTTCCTATTCTTTAGAAAAGCTTTCTGTGGGGAAAAAATACTATAAATTCCTCCATTGTAAGGTAACTTCCTTTGTAAAATCTATTTAATACTATCTGTTAAGAAGCACTACCATAATAAAAGTGAAAGTGTCCATGACAGATATAAGGAGATGTAGCCCTTAGTAGACTGAGCGACTTCACTTTCACTTTTCACTTTCATGCATTGGAGAAGGAAATGGCAACCCACTGCAGTGTTCTTGCCTGGAGAATCCCAGGGACGGGGGAGCCTGGTGGGCTGCCGTCTATGGGGTCGCACAGAGTCAGACACGACTGAAGCGACTTAGCAGCAGCAGCAGCAGCAGCAGCAGCCCTTAGTAGTGATGGAGCATTATGACTGTAGGGGTAGGATTATTAATGATTTTTCTTTATATTTCTGAACTCTGTTTCAGCTTACATACTTTTATATTTCAAAACCTTCCTGGAATATTTTACCCTGTATTTGTCCATGACCAAATTTCAAAAAATAGTTTTTTCAGTAGCTTCCGCATTCACTATTTGCCTGATCCTTACCCTTCAACCTAGCTTCGTTGTTTCCTTTTTCTACTTAATTAAAATAGCTCTCATAAAGGCATCCAATGACATTAAAACCATGAGATATAGTTTAAATTTTCCTTTATTCTTAATGTCTTGGCTTTGTTATAATTAAATATTGTCATCTCCTTGAAATCTCTCCTCTCTCAGCTGTCTTATATATTCCCAGGCTTTCCTATTTTTCTTACTCTTGCTCCTTCCCAATTTCTTTTTTGGCCCAACCATCTATTTAGTCCTTGGATGCCAGAAATTGACAAGTACCACTGAACTTCTTTTCTCCATCTCTCTTTTCCTCTACTTTGTCATTCGTTTTATTATATTCCCTAAGTTCAGCTCTCGCCTCTTTGCAAATGACTGTTAAATGAGTCTCTGTGAACATGCTGGTTCCCTTGAGCTACATATATTCAACTGTACGCTGGACATATCTTACAGGTATCCTCGTGACACCTAAAAAACCCTACCACCCAGTAATTACATCATCTTTCTCCTCAATGCAACCTCTCTTTTATGCTTCTTACCCTTATAATAGCATTATTTTTTAGATAGTAATCAAGCTCAAAATATCAGGGTGATATTATTTTATTGCCCCATACATTCAGGATATGTGCTATACCATCAGTCTAGCCCTATAAGGATTAATGTACTTTCGGCACACTTTCCTAGTATTTTTATTTCCTTTCTTCACTCGATGTTTTTATTCTGCAGAAGAATCACTCCCATCTTGCCACTCCTATATTCCACCAAAAAGCTGTCTACACATACACACACACACTGTTACACATCTAGCCTTCTTGGTTTTAGTTCTTTCAGTTATGTTTTCTCTCATTAGAATTTTATTTTTGTTCTACTGTTCCCTTTCACAATAAAATAAAACAAAAAATAAATGCTTTATATATCTCTGCCTCTACTAACTAGTCACTCATTCCTTAGCCAGTTGCAATTTGTTCTGTTCTGGGATTGCAAATCAAAGTATCCTTATTCTAGTAATTACTGACTTTTGCCACAGCGAGTCTGAGCTTTCCTAAGTCTCACCTTTCTCAGTTGTTCTGCAGTGTTTCATATTGCTATTTACACCCAGTTCCCTAAATAGCAAGACTCCACCTCTACCATATGCATTTCTAAGTTGATTCTACTAGGCTAATATATATCTCCATATAGATTACTCTCTCCTGACTCATAATGTAGACGTTATCAACATTCTTAAATTGTTTTTCTATAGTATCTCTCACATATGTTTCTAAGTTTTAAACACAAACACTTGTGGATCATCCAAAATATCTCTCATTTATCATCTCAGAGATGTGATCACAAGTACCTAACAGATACCTCTGTCTTAAATTCACACAGGCAAAACCAATTTTATGTTCTAGGTTAAACCCAGTAGCCAATTGACTACCCATATCCATTATTCCATTGCCAATTCAAACATTTCTATTTTTCCAGTAGAAACTGTTGTCAAAAATACTCCATTTTCCTTTCCCCCATGCACCCAACTTGTTGCCAAGCCCTAAGCACTCAACATGTCTAATGTTCATTCCAAATGTTCCTCTTCTCCACTGCATTTTCAATGCTACAGACCTATTTTTCCTCATATCAGAAGAATCTTCTAAAAGCACTCTTCTGGTAATATTTATCTTTTACAAAAAACCTTTAGTGTCTCCCCATTGTTTAACAAATCAAAGACTGTTTTTGTTTTTGTTTTTGTTTTAATTTCTCATCCTAAGATTCAGAATCTCTGAAAACCTTTGTATGGAGCTCTATTCAGCATCCTCTGGGTCACCTTTTAAACTAATCCCATGCAACCTTGACTTTTAGAATGAGAGTTGCCTTTGACAAAACCAAAATATCTGTACGTTTGCTAAGGGCCCGGGGTGAATGTTCTGGGTGCCCAGGTTTTGGAACCATTGGGGCACAGTTTAACCCAAACCTACCTCCCCTGCACCATGCGTGTTATTCCCTTCTTCATCCCTCCATTCTAGAAACTCTGCAAGCTCCTCAAAGACAGGGACATATCTAACTTTCCACATTATATGGCACATAGTACAGTGCCTCATATATACTAAGCATTTATTAATTGTTCAAGAAAAATGGAAGTAATAAATTTAACCCATTCACTCAGATAAATTCATTACAATTAACCACATTGAAATATTACTCTTAGCTATTTGCTATTCAAACATACTTCCTAAGTACTCAGGGAAAAGAAGGATATGTTCCCTACAAAAATTTTATAACAATGTATTTTCTGCCTCTTTTATGGTCCTTAAACTTTACTGCATTATAATGGCACAGAAGAGGCCATATAAAAAATGGCTCAAGGAAAATTAAACAGAAAAAAAAAAAAAAAAAAAAACCTAAAACTTTAATTCAAAAACTCACCATTTCCATCCAAAATAGATATTTCCCCTTGAAAGCTAAAATTAAAACTGCCCATCCTCCATATATCATAAGTTAAGTTCTTTATTAGTATCATATTTTGCTTCCATAATGAGTACACCAAAATCTAAACTTACAAAATGATCACTAATAACAAAGTGAGACTATCTTTAATGCCTTTAACAAGTAGGTTAGTATGAAGTACACCAATCTTCTTAAATGCATTACTCTTTATGGACACATACACTCTGCTTTGTGTGAAGCTGTTGGAACCTGAGATATTTTCTTCAGATAAAGTGTAAAAGCCCAAGCCAGAATTCAGCTCTTTGTAAGGGATAAACCAGGGTACTTTCTCAAAAGAGGTGAAGAAAAATGAACATGTGATTTTGACCTTCAGGATTTGCAAGCCTCCTGTACGCTAAAGTATTAAAAAAAAAATAAGTGGTGTTTAGATGAAGAAAAGTGTCTGATGAGTATATAACAAAGCACACTCTGCCCTTTAAGCCTTGGATAGAAAGTTAAGAACAGATGGAAAACTCCATTGTGTGCTTTCCGTGCCACCTGTCACCATCTGAATGGTAGCCAGCATTATAACTCTACCTTATTTAGTCTCATGATGGAAAGACTGGCACTACTGGGGAACTACTCTACTAGAAATTAATGATACTTAAAGCTTGCAATAAATACAAGAACACAGACTGCACTTGTAATCAAAACTTGGCAATCCACCATTCTCCATTCAATCAATAAAATTTGGAAAAATGTTTATAACTTTTGTGTTAGTTGTAGACTACGTCTTGGAACTTATGGAGACTGCTGAGCTAAATGTACAGTTAGTAAAGCTTACATGGAGAGATCCCACATAAGCTTATTACCTCAGGCAGATGACACTGATGCAGGATGAAGAAAAATGTTTAACAAAATTGAACAGGAAGTATTAAGTGATTAACATGTTATCAGTACATTTAGAAATGTGCATTATGTTTGTATGGTGTGGTGGCTGCAAGGTTAGGGTCACAATGAGTAACTGGTTAAACAGGAATAGATGAAGGAGGATACAGCACTTTTTTAAAGGAATATATGGTATACATAGTAGAATTGAGCACTTGATAATATGCCTCTAATGGAGCTCTATGATGGTTTTATTTGGGATTATTCTTTCTTTCCCAACTGTGCCTCCTGGTTATTAAGAGCCTATTAGTGACTTTAAGGGTTCAGCTAGTGTTGTGCTGAATCCAAAGAGATGACTAATAAAGTTCATGTTGAATTCTTACTTGTCTAAAGAAGGACTGTGAAAGAAATAGTATTTTAGAAAAGATTTGTGTGAAGGGAAGAAGAACTAAGATGTGGGGAATGATAGCACTGGAGTGTCACGTTCAGATTCAATGATGCTTGAGAAACAGAAATGATTGAACAAATCTGGTGCTGAAAAGTAAGTACACAACTACTCCTGAGAGGAGAGAACCATGTGAGTGGAAGAGCTAGAGAAAATGGGAGAGTTAGGTTGGCCACATGAACCTCTGAGTACATATAGACTTGACCTAAATTTCAGGATAACTTTGAAGAAAGAGATGATCTGCAAAGCCTAAGACACCAAAGGAAAGATGAATGATATTAAGAACCGACAATTCAAAGCAAAGCTTTGTTGATTAATAAATAAAACACTTTAAAGACAAATGGCTATGCTATCAGAATGATCTGGGGAAGTTAACATAGCATAACAAGCATACATAATTCAGCAAAAATTAAAAGGCTTTAGAAGATTTCATCAGGTTATTTCAGAACTTTTGGAGCAGGGTATTTAGTGCTGGCATCGCATTAAAATAACAAGGTCATAGATTACAAATGTCCTGGGATATGGAGAAAAAACCTATACAGAGTCATATCATATTCTAAAATTTGAAGAGTGTGAAGATGGCATGTTTGGTCTTGTTTTCACTAATGTTCTTACATGTAAGCATGAAGTCTGAGGAAAGGGAGACAAACAAAAGGAAACAAGCATATCCCTAAGCTCCTCCCACAGCCCTGGAATGGGAAGACAGGTCACAGGCAAGATTTCTGTCATCTTGTCTTGGCAGCATCATAGTCACCATCAGGACTCACTGTAGGGGACAAAACTGCAGAGCTGGGACACCTGCATATCCAGGAGGCAATGGATCTTGTCAAGGAGGCAACTCATCTAGCCAAACATAATGATAGTTTGTACAGAATTCCAAAGATTAAAATTAAATATAGAAAGAACTTTGTTTTCTCTTAAAAGGGCATGATTGTCCTATATTATTAGCTCAAGAAGAATCATTTAGAGGAGCAACATAAAAGGCTACAAGGTGATATATAACACAAAGATTTCTATATGTGAACATCTGTGCTAATACTAGGGGACTTTGTAAGTCCTCCAACTATTAAGACTGAATACTTCTTCTCACAATGAACCCTAGTTACTCAGACTTCTTCCCTCTTCCATTCAAAGCAATCACCTAGTCTATTTCTCATATTTCCTTCTCTAAAGAATCAACATGGAAAGAATGTAATCTCCCTATTTTTGCCACATAGCATCAACTGTCATAGTTACAAGGGGGAGAGGTCTATATGGCTTTCTAAGTTTGTACAACAATGGGAATGATGTAAGTCCTAAAAGCATCAAAACATACCAGAAAATAGTAGTTCCAGTCATCTCAAAACATGATTATCCTTCCTCAAAAATTATGACATTCCTGCAATGTCATGAATTATAACATTCGTAAGCAGTAGTATTGGAGAATATTTTATGTAAGCAAATTTCAGAGGAAAATGCATAGATTTAATCAGAAGAAGGGAAAATACTATTAACCAGACTTGGGTTATAGATCAGTGTCTCCTCCTTTAATCGTCACATAATGTTTTCTGTACTGTGCTCTAAGGAACTGTTCTTTTCTGTTAATTTCAATCATCCTATTTTTTCCAATGAATTTATAGACATATTGTATTTCACAGATTCTGCTAGTCTGCAGTTCTGGCTTCTTTATAATGTAGGCTTATCGTGATTTTTCATGGTGTATGCTGTATTATGGCTATTCTCTATATATTTCCTTTTAACCTCAGTTCCCACTAATAACCATTTATTCATTTGGCATTTTCTAGTTCATCCAACAAATATTGCAGACCAAGTTATCTTGGAAGGTCATTGAGTAACCTAAGGATGAAACATCCTTGAGTTACTAACCTCAGAAGTCTAATCAATCGTAACCAGAGGAAGAGCTGGGAAATTAAAGACTTCAGAATTGGCAAGTCTAAATGCTACACTGAGAAATCAGGCAGAAAGGGAAGAGAATTCCTGAACGATGATAATTTTTAAAAGTTGGAGAGCTCTTGCATGAACCATATTTGCCTAAAAAAGCAAAGCTAAAAAATTTTGATATCTAAAATGCTATTTTGTAACAAGTTATGGAGATTAAAAGAGGGAAGACAGAGAAGGCCTATTAAAGAACTAATAAATGTTTGTGCATTTTTTAATATGCCTTCCAGATATATGTGTGTATATATCTACATGTATCTATATATCTATAGACATCTTTGAAGATACTTGGAATAATATGAAGACAATGTATAATTAGAAAACTAATTTTGTGATTTTATATATTATGAGATAATTTCTTGATGATATATTTAGAAATGAGATCCCAGACAGGAGATTGTCTGGTAGAAAGTCCACATACTATGAAAATTAGCTTTGATAGTTCACACACTAAAGTGAATCTTCAGTTTGCAGGGCTTGATAGTGAATAGCTTCCTGTTGTCAAGAGCTATTATGTCACAATTGCATTCTCCCATTTCTTTTACCTTAGGTTAATTTCTTCTATCTTATCTGCCCATCAGAAAATTCAGTTCCGTTCAGTTGCTCATCCTGTACGATTCTGTGCAACCTCATGGACTGCAGCATGCCAGCCTTCGCTGTCCATCACCAACTCCTAGAACCTACTCAAACTCAAGTCCACTGAGCCAATGATGTAATCCAACCATCTCATCCTCTGTCGTCCCTTTCTCCTCCTGCCTACATTCTGTCCCACCATCAGGGTCTTTTCAAAAGAGTCAGTTCTTTGCATGAAGAGGCCAAAGTTTGGAGTTTCAGCTTTAGCATCAGTCCTTCCAATGAATATTCAGGACTGATTTCCATAAGGATTGACTGGATTGATCTCCTTGCAGTCTAAGGGACTCTCAAGAGTCTTCTCCAACACCACAGTTCAAAAGCGTCAATTCTTTGGAAGTCAGCTTTCTTTATAGTCCAACTCTCAGAAAAACCATAGCTTTGACTAGATGGACCTTTGTTGACAAAGTACTGTCTCGGCTTTTTTAATGCTGACTAGGTTGGTCATAACAAACACCTTTTTCCAACAACACAAGAGAAGACTCTACACATGGACATCACCAGATGGTCAACACTGAAATCAGATTGATTATATTCTTTGCAGCCAAAGATGGAGAAGCTCTATACAGTCAGCAAAAACAAGACCAGGATCTCACTGTGGCTCAGATCATGAACTCCTTATTACCAAATTCAGACTTAAATTGAAGAAAGTAGGGAAAACCACTAGACCATTCAGGTATGACCTAAATCAAATCCCTTATGATTATACAGTGGAAGTGAGAAATAGATTTAAGGGCCTAGATCTGATAGATAGAGTGCCTGATGAACTATGGACGGAGGTTCGTGACATTGTACAGGAGACAGGGATCAAGACCATCTCCATGGAAAAGAAATGCAAAAAAGCAAAATGGCTGTCTGAGGAGGCCTTACAAATAGCTGTGAAAAGAAGAGAAGCAAAAAGCAAAGGAGAAAAGGAAAGATATAAGCATCTGAATGCAGAGTTCCAAAGAATAGCAAGAAGAGATAAGAAAGCCTTCTTCAGCGATCAGTGCAAAGAAATAGAGGAAAACAACAGAATGGGAAAGACTAGGGATCTCTTCAAGAAAATCAGAGATACCAAAGGAACATTCATGCAAAGATGGGCTCAATAAAGGACAGAAATGGTATGGATTAACAGAAGCAGAAGATATTAAGAAGAGATGGCAAGAATACACAGAAGAACTATACAAAAAAGATCTTCACGACCCACATAATCATGATGGTATGATCACTGACCTAGAGCCAGACATCCTGGAATGTGAAGTCAAGTGGGCCTTAGAAAGCATCACTACGAACAAAGCTAGTGGAGGTGATGGAATTCCAGTTGAGCTATTTCAAATCCTGAAAGATGATGCTGTGAAAGTGCTGCACTCAAAATGCCAGCAAATTTGGAAAACTCAGCAGTGGCCACAGGACTGGAAAAGGTCAGTTTTCATTCCAATCCCAAAGAAAGGCAATGCCAAAGAATGCTCAAACTACTGCACAACTGCACTCATCTCACAAGTTAGTAAAGTAATGCTCAAAATTCTCCAAGCCAGGCTTCAGCAATATGTGAACTGTGAACTTCCTGATGTTCAAGCTGGTTTCAGAAAAAGCAGAGGAACCAGAGATCAAATTGCCAACATCCACTGGATCATGGAAAAAGCAAGAGAGTTCCAGAAAAGCATCTATTTCTGCTTTACTGACTATGCCAAAGCCTTTGACTGTGTGGTTCACAAACTGTAGAAAATCTGAAAGAGATGGGAATACCAGACCACCTGACCTGCCTCTTGAGAAATTTGTATGCAGGTCAGGAAGCAGCAGTTAGAAATGGACATGGAACAACAGACTGGCTCCACATAAGAAAAGGAGTACATCAAGGCTGTATATTGTCACCCTGCTTATTTAACTTATATCCAGAGTACATCATGAGAAACGCTGTACTGAAAGAAACACAAGCTGGAATCAAGATTGCCGGGAGAAATATCAATCACCTCAGATATGCAGATGACACCACCCTTATGGCAGAAAGTGAAGAGGAACTCCAAAGCCTCTTGATGAAAGTGAAAGTGGAGAGTAAAAATGTTGGCTTAAAGCTCAACATTCAGAAAACGAAGATCATGACATCTGGTCCCACCACTTCATGGTAAATAGATGGGGGAACAGTGCAAACAGTGTCAGACTTTATTTTTCTGGGCTCCAAAATCACTACAGATGGTGAATGCAGCCATGAAATTAAAAGACGCTTGCTCATTGGAAGGAAAGTTATGACCAACCTAGATAGCATATTCAAAAGCAGAGACATTACTTTGCCAACAAAGGCTCGTCTAGTCAAGACTATGGTTTTTCCTGTGGTCATGTATGGATGTGAGAGCTGGATTGTGAAGAAGGCTGAGTGCCAAAGAATTGATGCTTTTGAACTGTGGTGTTGGAGAAGACTCTTGAGAGTCCCTTGGCCTACAAGGAGATCCAACCAGTCAATTCCAAAGGAGATCAGCCCTGGGATTTCTTTGGAAGGAATGATGCTAAAGCTGAAACTCCAGTACTTTGGCCACCTCATGCGAAGAGTTGACTCATTGGAAAAGACTTTGATGCTGGGAGGGATTGGGAGCAGGAGGAGAAGGGGACGACAGAGGATGAGATGGCTGGATGGCATCACTGACTTGATGGACGTGAGTCTGAGTGAACTCCGGGAGTTGGTGAGGGACAGGGAGGCCTGGCGTGCTGCGATTCATGGATCGCAAAGAGTCGGATGATCTAATCTGAGGTTGGTCATAGCTTCTATTCCAAGGAGCAAATGTCTTTTAAATTCATGGCTGCAATCACCATCTGCAGTGATTTTCAGTTCAGTTCAGTTCAGTCGCTCAGTCGTGTCCAACTCTTTGAGACCCCATGAATCGCAGCACGCCAGGCCTCCCTGTCCATCACCAACTCCCGGAGTTCACCCAAACTCATGTTCATTGAGTCGGTGATGCCATCCAGCCATTTCATCCTCTTTCATCCCCTTTTCCTCCTGCCCCCATTCCCTCTCATCATCAGAGTCTTTTCCAATGAGTCAACTCTTCGCATGAGGTGGCCAAAGTATTGGAGTTTCAGCATTAGCATCAGTTCTTCCAAAGAACACCCAGGACTGACCTCCTTTAGAATGGACTGGGTGGATCTCTTTGCAGTCTAAGGGACTCTCAAGAGTCTTCTCCAACACCACAGTTCAAAAGCATCAATTCTTCAGCGCTCAGCTTTCTTCACAGTCCAACTCTCACATCCATACATGACCCCTGGAAAAAACATAGCCTTGAGTAGACAGACCTTTGTTGGCAAAGTAATGTCTTTGCTTTTCAATATGCTATCTATGTTGGTGATAGCTTTCCTTCCAGGGAGCAAATGTCTCTTAATTTAATAGCTGCAATCACCATCTGCAGTGATACTGGAGCCCCCCAAAATAAAATCTGACACCGTTTCCACTGTTTCCCCATCTCTTTGCCATGAAGTGATGGGACCAGATGCCATGATCTTAGTATTCTGAATGTTGAGCTTTAAGCTAACCTTTCACTCTCCTCTTTCACTTTCATCAAGAGGCTTTTTAGTTCTTCTTCACTTTCTACCATAAGGGTGGTGGTGTCATCTGCATATCTGAGGTTATTGATATTTCTCCCGGCAATCTTGATTCCAGCTTGTGCTTCTTCCAGCCCAGCATTTCTCATTATGTACTCTGCATATAAATTAAATAAGCAGGGTGACAATATACAGCCTTGATGTACTCCTTTTTATATTTGGAACCAGTCTGTTGTTCCATGTCTAGGTCTAGCTGTTGCTTCCTGACCTGAATACAGATTTCTTAAGAGGCAGGTTAGGTGGTCTGGTATTCCCGTCTCTTGAAGAATTTTCCAGTTTGTTGTGATCCACACAGTCAAAGACTTTGGCATAGTCAATAAAGCAGAAATAGATGTTTTTCTGGAACTCTCTTGCTTTTTCCATGATCCAGCGCATGTTGGCAATTTGATCTCTGTTCCTCTGCCTTTTCTAAATCCAGATTTAGCATCTGGAAGTTCACGGTTCACGTATTGCTAAAGCCTGCCTTGGAGAATTTTGAGCACTGCTTTGCTAGCGTATGAGATGAGTGCAATGGTATGGTAGTTTGAGCATTCTTTGGCATTGCCTTTCTTTGAGATTGGAATGAAAACTGACCTCTTCCAGTCCTGTGGCCACTGCTGAGTTTTCCAAATTTGCTGGTGTATTGAGTGCAACACCTTAACAGCATCATCTTTTAGGATTTTAAATAGTTCATCAGGAATTCCATCACCTCCACTAGCTTTGTTTGTAGTGATGCTTCCTAAGGCCCACTTGAATTCCCATTCCAAGATGTCTGGCTCTAAGTGAGTGATCACACCATTGTGGTTATCTGTGGTTAGCTGAAGATCTCTTTTGTATAGTTCTGTGTATTCTTGCCACCTCTTCTTAATATCTTCTGCTCTGTTAGGTCCATATTATTTCTGTCTTTTACTGTCTTCATCTTTGCCTGAAATGTTCACTTGTTATCTCTAGTTTTCTTGAAGAGATCTCTAGTCTTTCCCATTCTATTGTTTTCCTCTGTTTCTTTGCATTGATCACTGAGGAAGGCCTTCTTATCTCTCCCTGATATTCTTTGAAACTCTGCATTCAAATGGGTTTATATTTCCTTTCCTCCTTTGCCTTTAGCTTCTCTTCTTTTCTCAGCTATTTTTAAGGCCTCCTTATGCAACCATTTTGCCTTTTTGCATTTCTTTTTCTTGGGGATGGTCTTGATCACTGCCTCCTGTACAATGTCTTGAACATCCATCCATAGTTCTTCAGGCACTCTGTCAGATCTAATCCCTGGAATCTATTTGTCACTTCCACTGCATAATCCCAAGGGTCATATATAAATGGTCTAGTGTTATCCCTACTTTCTTAAATTTAAGTTTGAATTTGGCAATAAAGATTTCATGATCTGAGCCACAATAGGCTCCAAGTCTTATTTATTCTGACTGTATAGAGCTTCTCCATCTTTGGCTGCAAAAAATATCATCAATCTTATTTTCGTATTGACCATCTGGTGATGTCCATGTGTAGAGTCTTCTCTTGTGTTGTTGGATGAGGGGTTTGCTATCACCAGAGAGTTCTTTTGACAAAACTCTGTTACCCTTTGCCCTGCTTCATTTTGTATTTCAAGGCCAAATTTGCCTGTTACTCCAGGTATCATTTGACTTCCTACTTTTGCATTCCAGTCCATCAAGGCTGTATATTGTCACCCTGCTCATTTAACTTACATTCAGAGTACATCATGAGAAATGCTGGGCTGGAGGAAGCACAAGCTGGAATCAAGACTGCCAGGAGAAATATCAATAATCTCAGATATACAGATGACACCACCCTTATGGCAGAAAGTGAAGAGGAACTAAAGAGCCTCTTGATGAAAGTGAAAGAGGAGCATGAAAAAGTTGGCTTAAAGCTCAACATTCAGAAAACTAAGATCATGGCATCTGGTCCCATCACTTCATGGCAAATAGATGGGGGAACAGTGGAAAAAGTGGCTGCCTTTATCTTTGGGGGCTCCAAAATCATTGCAGATTGTGACTGCAGCCATGAAATTAAAAGACGCTTACTCGAAGTTATGACCAACCTAGACAGCATATTAAAAAGCAGAGACATTACTTTGTCAACAAATGTCATAGTCAAACATAGTCAAGGCTATGGTTTTTCCAGTGGTCATGTATCGATGTAAGAGTTGGACTATAAAGAAACTGAGCACCGAAGAACTGATGCTTTTGAACTGTGGTGTTGGAGAAGACTCTTGAGAGTCCCTTGGACTGCAAGGAGATCCCACCAGTCCATCCTAAAGGTGATCAGTCCTGGGTGTTCATTGGAAGGACTGATGTTGAAGCTGAAACTCCAATACTTTGGCCACCTGATGCAAAGAGCTGACTCACGTGAAAATATCCTGATGCTGGGAAAGATTGAGGGCAGGAGAAGAAGGGGTCGAAAGAGGATGAGATGGTTGGTTGGTAACCGACTCAATGAACATGGGTTTGGGTGGACTCCGGGAGTTGGTGATGGACAGGGAGGCCTGGAGTGCTGCGGTTCATGGGGTTGCAAAGAGTCAGATACGACTGAGCAACTAAACTGAACTGAACCCCTATAATGAAGTGTACATATTTTTTGAATATTAGTTCTAGAAGGTCTTCATAGAACCATTCAACTTCATATTCTTTAGCATTACTGGTTTGGGCATAGCCTTGAATTACTGTGATATTGAATGATGTGCCTTGGAAATGAACAGAGATCATTCTGCCGCTTTTGAGACTGCATCCAAGAACTGCATATCAGACTTTTTTGTTGATTATGAGTAATCAGAAGATTACTACCCTTAATACTCTCAGCTGCCCTATGCTAGAACATAAAATATGTTGAAATACTCTGGATACCTCCCTAACACTGCATATGTTTTCCTAACTCTGTGCTTACTATGATATAATGAATATCATTATTCACATTATTCAATTGTGCTCTATTTATTACTTGACTAATAGTATTATATGGTCACTCAATTTGTAATACAGAGATTTACTTATTAAAATGTCTTTCCCTATGTTTTTTGAGAAAAAGCTGCTCATTGTAGAATAAACAATATTAGACAATAACACCATATCGACACTATAGTTTTCTCTTGTATACTTCTTTGTACTGTTGACTCGTTATAAAATACCATTTAATGGTAAAATGATTTTGTTGCGTATTAAAGAGTGACTTCAGGAAAATAGTAAGGGCTGGCAGTGGATCTAGAACAAACGCAAAGGTAAAGTGGTAAAAGAGTTGCTTTCTAGAATGAATGCACGAGCTCTCACTCAACAGGACTGTTGATTATATAACAGGTTTATTAAAGAACAACAGCAATATTGGAGCAAAGTGGGAGCCAGGTATTTGGCCACTGCCATGATCAGTTTCATATACATTTTCTTTGCCTCCTTCCACCACAGGATTACTTGTGTATCCTATGTTGGCCCATATGTCCACCTACCTTGAACTTTAAGGTATTATCTTCTAGGACCTAAGAAATCATAATCAAGCCTAGGTTGGTCACTACAGGGATAGATTGGTGCATGAGAAAGTAAGTGTGCCAAAAAACCAGCAAGTCATTTGTGAAAAGCAGAAACAGATGACATTTGTGGCAACTCTGGGGGCTTCCTTGGTGGTTCAGATGGTAAAGAATCTTCCAGCAATGTAGGAAACCTGTGTTCAATCCCTGGATCAGGTAGACCCCCTGGAGAAGGAAATGGCTACCCACTCCAGTGTTCTTGCCTGGAGAATTCCATGGACAGAGGAGCCTGGCAAGCCAGAGTCCATGGAATCACAAAGAGTCGGACATAACTGAGCGACTAATATTCTCCCTTTGGAAAATTGGGTAGTTTTTGACTATTAGAAGTAAGAATGTTCTCTAGTTCCAAAATGATAACATTGGTATTAATACCTTCTTTAAGGGCTTCTGAATCTGCAAATATACTAAGTCTTTTACAATAAAAAGCAGATTAAAAGAAAAAATAGTCATGAAGCTTACAGAAACACAGAGGCACCTAAATCTTGGAGGAATGTGTGTATCCATAAATGCCAGCTTCAGTATTAGAATAGTTTTCAAAGCAGCAAAGTTACAGTCCTGCCCTCTTTTAGGTCAGACACATGAACCGTCTCATAGGAAAACACAGCTACACAGGATCTAAATTGCAGGGAAAATCAGTCTACAATCAACATGAAAACATCTAAAAAGAAATATGTGATTGTTCCCTCTAAGTGGCATAAATACACTTAAAGGAGGTTTGACTTCAGGCCGCCAGATTCAGAGTACTTTTTGCCTGTTTTTTGACTTTTGGAAGAAAAGAAATGGTGAATCTTTACAATTTGAAGAGACATTTCCTTCAAAGAGTTAAACACACAAGAATAAAAATGTGTGGTTTCAGCAGCTTCACCTGTGAAATGGAGGTTATAAATACTCTATTTCTTACGGGGTCACTGGCAGAACTCAAAGATATTTGTAAAGTGCTTCTTACAAAAAAGACTCTTGTGTATAAGTGCTAAATTCATCATAAGTAATAACACGGTAAATAAAATAGAAATTCCTCCCCAAATACCTCCTAACATCTTACCTGGCAGATTTATTAACATTACTGAAAACAATTCATATTTGTTAAAATAAGATATCACATATTCTTATGGTCAACAAAGAAAAGAGATAGGCCCTTTGCCTTACCAAAGTCTGGACCTTAAAACAACTGTTTGTCCAATAAGGAGATTCAGGAAAACATCAAGTCAAAATTAATAAACATAGAATACAAAGAGGAGGGGAAGGGAGAGGAAGAAGAGAAACATCAGAGGTTCAAAACAATATGAGCAAGAATTAGATCTAATAATTGCAATTAGATTACATACTATCAAAGTATGCCTTTGATAACAGTAGTGACACATGGGGAAGACCGTTAGCTCAGTGTGCTAAAGAGTCTGCCTGCAATGCAGGAGACCCAGGTTCGATCCCTGGGATGGGAAGATCCCCTGGAGAAGAAAATGACAACCCACTCCAGTATTCTTGCCTGGAGAATTCCATGTATAGAGGAGCCTGCCGGGCTACAGTCCATGGGGTCACAAAGAGTTGCACAAGACTGAGCAACAAACACTTCACTTCATTGTCTGTTGTTAATGATTCCACAATAGAATTTTTAGAAGGTGACCCAGGTCTTGAAAATGTAAGAGACACATGTTCAAAGTTTAAAATTGAAGCACTTTTGCAGAAAATAAACTTGTTTTAAAGAAATAATACTTCTTGGAAATTTGTATATTATATAAATTGCTATGAACAGCAACAAAAGAAAGACTCTGACCTAAAATAATATGAAATTCCACTGACTTACTACTAAGAGACACCTTAGGTTTGGGGTTGTTTTATAGCCTATCAATATATTCAACAAATAAACAGATCCTGGAAGACTTCAACTGTCAAGCTCATATAAAAGTAATTTGAAAAAAAAAAAAAAAAAACCCACAAAATATCCACGGACCTAATAGCTTACATAGGAAAAAAGAGAAATTGAAGGTTATTCCAAAGCTTTCAATAGTAGGAAAAAAAAAAAACAAAACAATCCTGCCTCTGCTGGAATTGAGAATATCCATTCTCTCCTTTCATACCTGACTTATTCTTTGACACCTTCAGCTATTTTAGTTCTGCTTTTCAAGTCTCCAAACATTTTATAGTTAACAGAAGGCACAAAATATAACTGATGTTTCCCCATCTGTTTACTTAATAAATAGCCTCTGCTAGAATGACCGGTGTACAAACAGCAAAATAGAATCACTCATCATACTGTATACCGCACACCACAGAGAAAAGAGCTTTGTTTTGATAAGGCTTTTCTGGATGGTGTGACATAATTCTTTCTCTATCTCAGAGGTATTTGGGCATCTGGACAAGAAATTATTCAACTGAAATGGAAAAAAAATCTCTAAAAGTTAGTAGATGGCTTATATTTTATAGGGATGTTATATACACTTGAAAATAACCAATAATTATCTTAAATTTTACATATATTTCCCCACATGCAATTTCATTGCAAAAACATTATTATGACTCTTGATAACAGCAAATGCTTTGTAATATCATTAAGGTTCAAAATTACAAGTTATTAAAAAGTAATTTACTTTCTGATCCTTAAGTTAAAATTGATAATAATTCTAAAGGATTTTATTTGAATAGCAGGGGAAAAATAATGTTTAAACTGGATTATTTTAGAAAATGGGAGCAGTTAGTAGTTATCAAGTAGACTATATTGGAGAAGGAAATGGCAACCCCCTCCAGTGTTCTTGCCTGGAGAATCCCAAGGACGGAGGAGCCTGGTGGGCTGCCATCTACGGGGTCGCACAGAATCGGACACGACTGAAGCAACTTAGCAGCAGCAGCAGCAAGTAAACTATAAACAGTTCTAGCATTTCAGATGATCAAGAACAAAAGAAAATGAAACTTTTATACAGATATGCTATCAGAAATGACTAGGAAAGGAAAACTCATAGATATGGAATTAAAACGATGCTGCTTTTTTATACCATCCTTAAAAAAATAGAAAGTACCATTAAAGTAAATTCAGCAATTCTTTTGGAGGAGTCTGGCCTCCTAAAAACGACAAGTTTTGAAAGTTACAAGCTTTAATTAAAAGAAAATTTATCACGACAAAGAGTTGGAAACTTTTTAGTTGAGTATCTTATAATTTTACCTCTATTTTTATGAATAAATAACACAAAGAAATCCATATTGAATGTACAACAAACATGTACAGAATGAAAGAATAAATGAATGATTCGGTAGCTCTAACTATTGCGTATGCATATACGCCTAGGGAAAAGATTTTGTTTTCTTAATTACCTCAAGGCCCAATGTAGTACTTGCCCATGGTATTTGGGTATAATGAGAAAAATGGCTTATACTCTCAAGTCAGTCTTTATTCCTGTTCAAGAAATGTCCACATCCTAAAACACTATACCTAACATTCACAAATTCACAAATACTAAAAAGGACTTGTGCAAAACTAAATATCCAGAAAGGATTGAAAGCTTATCAAGATTTCAGAAAAGTGGGAAAGACACCACTTCTATTAATGCCAGTGATCAATATCTTAGGGAAATTTTTTCGTATAACTTGAAAAGACAAAATTCCTTAAAACCTTTGGACACAAAAGGAATTCAAAAATCATTCTCTAGATATATTTATTTGGGGTTGAAAAGGAGGCATCTGAAAGACTGTTTGCTATGCTGGTCATCAATCAAAATTGCAATGATTTTTGTTGTTGTTGTTGTTCCAGAACACTACTTCCAAGTAGATATATCTAGGCTATTTCCGGGGAGTTAAACATCGCTTATTAGCACTTAGAAACAACACAAGAATGAGAAAATATGTAATTCTCAGACAGAGGGTTCTATTGTCTTGGGCTACCTAAACTGCTATTTCAAAAAGACACAAAAGTGGCCTTCATTAATCAATATATGTTTAAATGACTTGTCTCGTGTGTGTATTCGCAGAACCATTCCCATAGTGGCTTTAGGTCCAATAATTCATTTTAGGTATGATTAGGTTTGGTAAAATTGTGACTTTTGCTACACTACTTATTTTTGGAACTGAAATTTGTCAAAGGATCACAGTTAGTTTAACTAAAAATAACCATAAGAATTAAAAAAAAAATCAACATTACTCAAAATATAGATCAATACACATGCATGTGTGAATGTATGCATATATATGTATGTATGCATATAGTGTGTATGTGTGTGTTAGCCCTCTATTAGTGACTAATAGACACTATTCTATTAGTCTAGTGACTAATAGACACAGAAGAACTGTACAAAAAAGATCTTCATGACCCAGATAATCACAATGGTGTGATCACTGACCTAGAGCCAGACATCCTGGAATGTGAAGTCAAGTGGGCCTTAGAAAGCATCACTACGAACAAAGCTAGTGGAGGTGATGGAATTCCAGTTGAGCTATTCCAAATTCTGAAAGATGATGCTGTGAAAGTGCTGCACTCAATATGCCAGCAAATTTGGAAAACTCAGCAGTGGCCACAGGACTGGAAAAGGTCAGTTTTCATTCCAATCCCAAAGAAAGGCAATGCCAAAGAATGCTCAAACTACCCCACAATTGCACTCACTCACACACTAGTAAAGTAATGCTTAAAATTCTCCAAGCCAGGCTTCAGCAATATGTGAACCATGAACTTCCTGATGTTCAAGCTGGTTTTAGAAAAGGCAGAGGAGCCAGAGATCAAATTGCCAACATCCACTGGATCATGGAAAAAGCAAGAGAGTTTCAGAAAAACATCTACTTCTGCTTTATTGACTATGCCAAAGCCTTTGACTGTGTGGATCACAATAAACTGTGGAAAATTCTGAAAGAGATGGGAATACCAGACCACCTGACCTGCCTCTTGAGAAGTCTGTATGCAGGTCAGGAAGCAACAGTTAGAACTGGACATGGAACAACAGACTGGTTCCAAATAGGAAAAGGAGTACGTCAAGGCTATATATTTCACCCTGTTTATTTAACTTATATGCAGAGTACATCATGAGAAATGCTGTACTGGAAGAAACACAAGCTGGAATCAAGATTGCCGGGAGAAATATCAATAACCTCAAACATGCAGATGACACCACCCTTATGGCAGAAATTGAATAGGAACTAAAAAGCCTCTTGATGAAAGTGAAAGTGGAGAGTGAAAAAGTTGGCTTAAAGCTCAGCATTCAGAAAATGAAGATCATGGCATCCGGTCCCATCACTTAATGGGAAGTAGATGGGGAAACAGTGGAAACAGTGGCTGACTTTATTTTTCTGGGCTCCAAAATCACTGCAGATGGTGAATGCAGCCATGAAATTAAAAGACGCTTACTCCTTGGAAGGAAAGTTATGACCAACCTAGATAGCATATTCAAAAGCAGAGACATTACTTTGCCAACAAAGGTTCGTCTAGTCAAGGCTATGGTTTTTCCAGTGGTCATGTATGGATGTGAGAGTTGGACTGTGAAGAAGGCTGAGAGCCAAAGAATTGATGCTTTTGAAATGTGGTGTTGGAGAAGACTCTTGAGAGTCCCTTGGACTGCAAGGAGATCCAACCAGTCGATTCTAAAGGAGATCAGCCCTGGGATTTCTTTGGAAGGAATGATGCTAAAGCTGAAACTCCAGTACTTTGGCCAGCTCATGCGAAGAGTTGACTCATTGGAAAAGACTCTGATGCTGGGAGGGATTGGGGGCAGGAGGAGAAGGGGACGACAGAGGATGAGATGGCTGGATGGCATCACTGACTCGATGGACATGAGTCTGAGTGAACTCCAGGAGTTGGTGATGGACAGGGAGGCCTGGTGTACTGCGATTCATGGGGTCTCAAAGAGTCGGACACGACTGAGTGACTGATCTGATCTGATCTGATACACTATTCTTGTTAGTCAAGAATAGGGTCATATTCTTGACTCTTATGGAACAGAGTATTAAAAAAAACCCAAATCTTATGTTTCTAAAATTGTAAATTTATACTCGAATCAGATGAACCAAACTGTATCCTCCCCATATACCATCTTATTTTAAGCATTTTTCTTTTGCATTTTCTTCTAGAGATGAACATAGGCAGTAGATACGTGCATTCTGTGTTACTCTACAGATCTCAGTATTTTCAGTGTCTTTGTCATCTACTGCTGCTGCTGCTGCTGCTAAGTCGCCTCAGTCATGTCCGACTCTATGTGACCCTGTAGACGGCAGCCCACCAGGCTCCCCTGTCCCTGGGCTTCCAGGCAAGAACACTGGAATGGGTTGTCATTTCCTTCTCCAATGCATGAAGGTGAAAAGTGAAACTGAAGTCGCTCAGTCGTGTCTGACTCTTCGAGACCCCATGGACTGCAGCCTACCAGGCTCCTCGGTCCATTGTATTTGCCAGGCAAGAGTACTGGAGTGGGGTGCCATTGCCTTCTCCATTGTCATCTACTAATAGGTGGTAATTATCCCAAGTCAGCTGATGATTCACCAGAAGGCAACATTCTAACTAAATCTCAGTAGAGAAACAATCCTCAGAGTCTAAATGGGGAAACAAAAATAAAACAATACTGAAAAAAAAAAAAAAAAAAAAAACAATTTGCCCATATAAGTTGCCAAAAGAAACAAGATAGAAACTAAAGTTAACTTTATATGTTGCACAGAACCCCCTGCTGCTGCTGCTGCTAAGTCGCATCAGTCGTGTCCAACTCTGTGCGACCACATAGACGGCAGTAGACGGCAGCCTACCAGGCTCCCCTGTCCCTGGGATTCTCCAGGCATAGAACCCTCAGGCTGGTCCAAATAGAAGATTGTTTTATGTCAATTTATTCATAAACATCAAGGCCTAAGTAGAATTAAATCACAGAAAAACACTTAATGAAATTCTTGTACAAGCCTTTACAAGGGTACTGTCTTGCGTAAATAATGGGACAAAAGAAAAGAGCTCAGGAAGGGTGGGAAGGATACCCAAGGTAGAAAGATATGCACCCTAGGTTCTACTCCATTTCACTTATTCTGGGACCTTGATTTAGTGATTCCTCCCCTGACTCCTGCATCATCGATCATTTTCCTCTTTATTAGACCTTTCCAGTTAGCACATAAATATACCCTTATCTCTCCTACAAAATGAAACAACAATGCTCATTCTTGTCACCATTTTCCCCTCCAGTCACAACATCATTACTCTCTTTCTCTCTGGAACAATATTCTAAGAGATACACAAATATAGATTTGTGTGTGTGTGTGTGTGTGTGTGTGTGTGTGTGTGTGTGTGTGTGTGTGTGTGTAAAATCTAGAAAAAGGGTACAGAGAAACCTATCTGCAGGACGGACATGTGGACACAGAGTGGGAAGGGGAAGGTGCAACAAATGGGAGAGTAGCATTGACATATATACATTACCACGTGTAAAATAGCTAGCTAGTGGGCTGCTGCTCTATAGCAGAGGGAGCTCAGCTTGGCACTCTGTCATGACCTAGGGGGTGGGATAGGGGGTGGGAGGTGGGCTCAAGATAGAGGGGACTTATTTGTACGTATAGCTGATTCACTTCATTACACAGCAGAAGCTAACACAATCTCGTAAAGCAATTATTCTCCGATAATAAAATAGAATTAAAAAAATTGTCCATATTCTCTGTCTCCAATTTCTTCCTCCCTACTATCTTTTGAAAGTATCAGTCGGACTTCCCCTCCCACCATAGAACGAAAAGTGCTCTTGCCATCATTTAATAATTGCCACACACCAAAATAATTAATTTTTAGTCTATATTTTACTTGACTTCACAACAAGTGACATAGCAACTCTGCCTTGACACACCACCTTCAGCTGGCTTTCTGGACCCTTCACTCATCTGTGTCTCTTCCCACCTCACTGGCTTCTCCTCATCTGCCCTCTATGCTGATTCTCCTTCATCAACTTGACCAGAGCTCAGTTCTGGATGATCTCACTGACTTCTCTGCCTGGTCCTGTGGTCTCACTATTTTTATTTGCCCTGGTGTTAATCCACCTCATTCTCTTTCCCCTCTCAGGTCTTTAACCAAATGTCCCTTTCGCAGTCAGGCATTCCCTGACTATTCAATTTAAATTTACATTCAGTCCCATCAATATACCCAACTCTTCACCTTTTCTCCATAGCACTAAATACCATCCGCCCCACTTTCTCTTATCAAGAGTACATATATGTGCTCATTTATGTCCAACTCTTTGCCACCCCATGGTCTGTAACCTGCCAGGCTCCTCTGTCCATGGAAATTTCCAGGCAAGAATACCGGAGTGGGTTGCCATTTCCTGTTCCAGGGACTCTTCCCAACCCAGGGATCAGACCTGCATTTCTGGCATATCCTGTATTGGCAGGCAGATTCTTTACCACTATGCCACCACCTATATATGTGTGTACGTGTGTGTGTGTGTGTGTGTGCATGTGCTAAGTTGCTTCAGTCATGTCCAATTCTTTGCAGCCCTGTGGACTACAGCCTGCCAGGCTCCTCTGTCCATGGGATTCCCCAGGCCAGAATACTGGAGTGGGTTGCCATTTCATCCTTCTAGGGATCTTCCTGATCCAGGGATCAAACCTGCATCTCTTATGTCTCCTGCACTGGCAGTTGGGTTCTTTACCACTAGCACCATCTGGAAAACATATACATATATACACACACATATGTGTATGTATTTATGCATTTAATTAATAATTTACTTAGTTTTTAGCTAGTTTATTGTCTGTTTCCCCCAAACTAGTATGTAATATCCATGAGGACAATTTCTCCTTTCCTATGAATGTTCAGTTGTGTTTGACTCTGTGACCCCATGGACTGTAGCCCACCAGGCTCTTCTGTCCAAGGGATTTTCCAGGCAAAAATACTGGAGTGGTATATATATATATATATATATATGTATATACACACACACACACACACACATACACACACACATACATATATTCATTGACCAATGCAACTAATAATGAAATGAGATAATGACATTGGTAAATCATTAATTCAAACCAACCCCATCCTAGGCCCTCCAGAAATCTTTACCTTGTTCCCTTTAACATGAAGCAAAACTGAATTTAACAAAAGGAGGACATAAAATAAGAGTGTTTTATTCCTTTAGAGTCTATTCATCTTTTCCTTATTAAAAAACTAGTTCCTTAACAATCAGGGAGAACTAGTCTTCTATACTTAGTATGTTTTTCATATTTGATGAGGGTGGAATATCTGTTTCAAAGACATAAGTACTATTGTACTTTGGCAGGATGCAACTTGCTATCAACACTGCATACGTATTAGCTTGTAAGCTTGTTCCTCTTGCATCATAATACAGATCTTCTAACAGGTTTATTAAAACCTCCTGGACTTAAAAATACATTATAAGGTACCTATCCACATAATTATTTGTGGACCAGGCAAAATTTAGTTGTTCTGGTGTAAAAACATAATCCTAAAATAGGAACTGAAGACTTGACTCCTACCCAGATTTATCAAGCAGAGCGAAAGAACAAATGTTCCTCTCAGTTCAGTTCAGTTGCTCAGTCATGTCCGACTCTTTGTGACCCCATGAATCGCAGCACGCCAGGCCTCCCTGTCCATCACCAACTCCCGGAGTTCACTCAAACTCACCTCCATCGAGTTGGTGATGCCATCCAGCCATCTCATCCTCTGTCGTCACCTTCTCCTCCTGCCTACAATCCCCCCAGCATCAGGGTGTTTTCCAATGAGTCAACTCTTCCCATGAGGTGGCCAAAGTATTGGAGTTTCAGCTTCAGCATCAGTCCTCCCAATGAACACCCAGTACTGATCTCATTTAGGATGGACTGGTGGGATCTCCTTGCAGTCCAAGGGACTCTCAAGAGTCTTCTCCAACACCACACTTCAAAAGCATCAATTCTTTGGCTCTCAGCCTTCTTCACAGTCCAACTCTCACATCCATACATGACCACTGGAAAAACCATAGCCTTGACTAGACGAACCTTTGTTGGCAAAGTAATGTCTCTGCTTTTCAATATGCTATCTAGGTTGGTCATAACTTTCCTTCCAAGGAGTAAGTGTCTCTTAATTTCATGGCTGCAATCACTATCTGCAGTGATTTTGGAGCCCCCAAAATAAAGTCAGCCACTGTTTCCACTGTTTCCCCATCTATTTCCCATGAAGTGATGAGACCAGATTCCATGATCTTAGTTTTCTGAATGTTGAGCTTTAAGCCAACGTTTTCACTCTCCCCTTTCACTTTCAGAGGGTATTAATTTTTCAGGAAAAGGTACACAAAATACTGATTGATTCCTGTCCCAGAGTATATTTTTCACAAAAAAACAATTTGTGATACAAAGGCAATATCAATCAAATAAATTAGCCTCAGTCAACTAGCCCAAGCTAGAGCTCATGTTTCTCTAACAATGAAAATCTATTTAATTTTAACCAGCTATCGTAGCATTTCTGCAATATGTGCCTTGTTTAAAATGATTCCTTCCTATGAGCACCCTTAACAGAAGAGACAACAAAGATGGCGTCACAATTCCACATTGCAGCCTCTACAGGTATAAATGGAGGGTCACAGAATTCTTAATCCACTTTCTAGAATTATTTCTGACCATTTACACAAAATAGCCTGTTCTGTGATGTTAATACCATGTGCTCTAAAAAAATCAATTTTTCTTGGTAATAAAACCTCTTATAGTAAACTCTCTCTTTAACTGTCTTTTAATGCAAAAGCTATTTTTCTTCCCCAAAAGAGTTTATGTTCTTAGCACTTGGGAGGATTGATACCAAGACACATTTCTTACAGAGCATTTGTGTTAATGATTTTGGTTTTTGCCTAAGAAATATTTTACATTGATCAGCCAGATTTTGAATCTAAATATGTGAAGTTTGGCTTAAAATTATTTCCTTTGAAAATTCATTTATTTTACATACAATGGAATATTACTCAGCCATAAAAAAGAAATAATGCCATCTGTAGAAACATCGATAGACCTAGAGGTCCTATTAAGTAAGACAAAGACAAATATCATTTATGTATAATATTTCTAAATACAAACTAATTTATTTACAAAACAAAAATAGACAGACACATAGAAAATAAACTCATGAGTACCAAAGTGGAAAGGGGGTGATGGAATAAATTGGGAGTTTGGGAGTAATATATACACCCTACTACATGTAAAATAGATAACCAACAAAGTACATACTGTATAGCACAGGGAAATATAGCCAATATTTTATAATAATCTAAAAGGGTAAATAATCTGAAAAATAATACGCATATATGTATATATATATATAATACATATATTTATATACATAAACTGAATAACTATGCTATACTCCTGAAACTAACATAACATTGAAAATCAACTATACCTAATAAAAAGAAGAAAATTCATTCATTCAATCAAATATTTACAGATCTTCTATTTTATTCTGAGAATTATTCTAGGTCTGTTTGAATAAAACCAAAGCTTCCTTCCCATCCTTAGGAGGCTTACATTCTAGTGAGAGAGAGGGCTAATCACCAAGTCAACATACACATATATTGGTATAATTTTTTATGTAATATTTGGGACAAACTTATTATATGTAATCTAGCCTTACTAGATGTAATCCATTAACACAAAGAGGCTTAAATATGCCATATTTTTGGTGATATTACAATTCTATGATTTTAGGAAAAATTAAGAATGTACACAAGATATGCACAGGCATATTTTGTTTTACTGTGCTTTGTAGATACTTTGAAGATTTGTGCTTTATCTTTTCTTTTTTTTTTTTTTTTAACAAATTGAAGGTTTGTGGCATCTGTATGTTGATGGTTAGCACTTTTTAGAAATATTTTAATTAAGGTATGTATTAATACATATTTTCTTAGACATTATGGCATTGCACACTTAATACCCTAGAACATAGTGTAAACTTAACTTTTATAGGCATTGGAAAACCAAAAAGCTTGTGTCACTCTCTTTACTGCAATCTTTACTTTATTGCAGTGGTCTAGAACCAAATCTACAATATCTCTGAGGTATACTTGCATCATACATATACATACATATAAATATGTTAATCACCACAAAATACTTATATTATTGTGTGCTGTGCTAAGTTGCTTCAGTCATGTCCAACTCTGTGACGCTAAGGTCTATAGCTTGCCAGACCCCTCTGTTCATGGAATTCTCCAGGCAAGAATACTGGAGTGGGTTGCTTTGCCCTCCTACAGGGGATTTTCCTAACCCAGGGATCGAATCCATGTCTCTTACACGTCTCCTGCATTAGCAGGTGGGTTCTTTACCACTAGCACCCCATAGGAAGCTCATTTTATAAATAACTTAGATGACTAACAAAAAGGGAATGGTAAAAATACACGAGGGTATATTCAAAGTAAGATGATAGAGTAGGAAGCAATTAAACTTTGTGCTCTGCATACTTACAGTCATGGAAAGATGTTTATGAGACAGTGCTACAGGAAACAAAAGAGAGCACTTTTTTTTGCATTCCTTTATCTTTTAGATCTAAAATTTACTCTACATATTCTCTCATTTATTTATTATGTTCTTTAACTTGTTCATATATCTCTTGTCTTTCAATTTAGGTTGCAAGTAGGATGTAGCAATAATTAGGAATACCCTGCTCCTGAATCATTTCAGTAGTGTTTCTAAAACTTCAAAATCCAAATTGGAAAAGAAGAAGTAAAACTCTCACTATTTGCAGATGACATGATCCTCTACATAGAAAACCCTAAAGACTCCACCAGAAAATTACTAGAAATAATCAATGACTACAGTAAAGTTGCAGGATATAAAATCAACACACAGAAATCCCTTGCATTCCTATACACTAATAATGAGAAAACAGAAAGAGAAATTAAGGAAACAATTCCATTCACCATTGCAACGGAAAGAATAAAATACTTAGGAATATATCTACCTAAAGAAACTAAAGACCTATATATAGAAAACTATAAAACACTGGTGAAAGAAATCAAAGAGGACACTAATAGATGGAGAAATATACCATGTTCATGGATTGGAAGAATCAATATAGTGAAAATGAGTATACTACCCAAAGCAATTTATAGATTCAACGCAATCCCTATCAAGCTACCAACAGTATTCTTCACAGAGCTAGAACAAATAATTTCACAATTTGTATGGAAATACAAAAAACCTCGAATAGCCAAAGCGATCTTGAGAAAGAAGAATGGAACTGGAGGAATCAACCTACCTGACTTCAGGCTCTACTACAAAGCCACAGTTATCAAGACAGTATGGTACTGGCACAAAGACAGAAATATTGATCAATGGAATAAAATAGAAAGCCCAGAGATAAATCCACGCACATATGGACACCTTATCTTCGACAAAGGAGGCAAGAATATACAATGGATTAAAGACAATCTCTTTAACAAGTGGTGCTGGGAAATCTGGTCAACCACTTGTAAAAGAATGAAACTGGACCACTTTCTAACACCATACACAAAAATAAACTCAAAATGGATTAAAGATCTAAACGTAAGACCAGAAACTATAAAACTCCTAGAGGAGAACATAGGCAAAACACTCTCCGACATACATCACAGCAGGATCCTCTATGACCCACCTCCCAGAATATTGGAAATAAAAGCAAAAATAAACAAATGGGACCTAATTAACCTTAAAAGCTTCTGCACATCAAAGGAAACTATTAGTAAGGTGAAAAGACAGCCTTCAGAATGGGAGAAAATAATAGCAAATGAAGCAACCGACAAACAACTAATCTCAAAAATATACAAGCAACTCCTACAGCTCAACTCCAGAAAAATAAACGACCCAATCAAAAAATGGGCCAAAGAACTAAATAGACATTTCTCCAAAAAAGACATACAGATGGCTAACAAACACATGAAAAGATGCTCAACATCACTCATTAACAGAGAAATGCAAATCAAAACCACTATGAGGTACCATTTCACACCAGTCAGAATGGCTGCGATCCAAAAGTCTACAAATAATAAATGCTGGAGAGGGTGTGGAGAAAAGGGAACCCTCTTACACTGTTGGTGGGAATGCAAACTAGTACAGCCACTATGGAGAACAGTGTGGAGATTCCTTAAAAAACTGGAAATAGAACTGTCTTATGACACAGCAACCCCACTGCTGGGCATACACACTGAGAAAACCAGAAGGGAAAGAGACACGTGTACCCCAATGTTCATCGCAGCACTGTTTATAATAGCCAAGACATGGAAGCAACCTAGATGTCCATCAGCAGATGAATGGATAAGAAAGCTGTGGTACATATACACAATGGAGTATTACTCAGCCATTAAAAAGAATACATTTGAATCAGTTCTAATGAGGTGGATGAAACTGGAGCCTATTATACAGAGTGAAGTAAGCCAGAAGGAAAAACATAAATACAGTATACTAACGCATATATATGGAATTTAGAAAGATGGTAACAATAACCCGGTGTACGAGACAGCAAAAGAGACACTGATGTATAGAACAGTCTTATGGACTCTGTGGGAGAGGGAGAGGGTGGGAAGATTTGGGAGAATGGCAATGAAACATGTAAAATATCATGTAGGAAACGAGTTGCCAGTCCAGGTTCGATGCATGATGCTGGATGCTTGGGGCTGGTGCACTGGGACGGCCCAGAGGGATGGTATGGGGAGGGAGGAGGGAGGAGGGTTCGGGATGGGGAACACATGTATACCTGTGGCGGATTCATTTTGATATTTGGCAAAACTAATACAATTATGTAAAGTTTAAAAATAAAATAAAATTAGAGAAAAAAAAAAAAAAAAAACTTCAAAATGTACTCTACTTGAAAGACCACCTTTAGGACTCAGGCATTATCTCCTTCCTGTAGGTTCCCACAGTACCACTTCATAGCAAGATTAACACTGTATTTCTCATGTTTTTATTTATTTATCTCTTGCTTACATCCTCCACATCTAGCAGATTCTTGAATTGCAGCGCATATTCAATAAGTTTGCTGAATGTGCTAATAAACTGACCTTATATTATTTTAAAAATCTGAAACAATTATAGAAAAGCATCACTTTGTCTATCCAATTTATGCCTATCCTGAGGAGTTACACTGGATCTCTTTGCACTGTCAAGAGAAAAAGAAAGTCTGTCTAGATGATTTTTCACAGATCTTACTAATTCAATCTATGTCATATTAAAATTGATCACAGGTTATGTCAAAATAAGTCAACTCCCTAAAACAGTCAGTAAATCAACTGAAAATAAATATTAAAGTGATTTTTAATATCATTATATGCCTATTTGTGGGTAGTGGACTAAATTTCTCCTTTATCATAAGTTTGTTTTTTCATAGATGTAGCTCTGGACACTGTATGAAAATAAATGTGTATTTCAGGGTAGTTTTATTAAGAATAAAGAAATGATTTTCATCCTTTTTGCAAAACCAGATGTTGAAAAGTGCCTTTATTAAAGAACAAATTCAAGATGAAACTCATTTGTTTCATCATCTTTATCAGCCATGCAAAAATATACTCAAACTAAACAGAAACTATAGCAAGAATTTTCATTTACAAATTACTTTTATTTTTATTTTTCATTTGCGTAAAAAAAATCTGCACAAATAGGAAAATGTTCTATGCCATTTATGTTTTAAGCCCTAATTATATTTAAATTACTCTTCAACTCTAACTGCATTAACATAATTGTGTGTCAACTAGCAAGATGTACTTCTTGAATGAGGTATTTTTAGAACAGTCTGCAAGTCAATAATGCCTTTTCCAATTTTTTGTTTTACATTTCTGTATGCCAATTATCTTTTACTAGAAGAGTTACTCTTTTTCCTTTTGTTTCTCTGAAAATTCAGCTTTCAAAACTTTCAACCAAGCTATTTTTTACTCTTATTCCATAGAAATGGTGTTAACAGTATTATGTGAAGCTCAGTTGATTTAGTTTTATGTACATCTAGAAACTATTGGCAGGAATATCTCCGTGTAAATTTGAGCTTTGCATCTGCCAGCAGACTTTCTGCCAAGATGCAATGTTGCCTTGTAATACGTGACACAATGAAAGACAAAATCCAGTAGAATCATTTATTCATGCAGTTGGATGTGTAAATTGGAATTCTAGGATAAGTGATCTAACTAGTCATGCTTTCACAGTACCAAATGTCTAAAATACTTTTGGATAAATAAACAAAGCAAATGTAAGAAACCCAGAAATATATATTTTTATCAATATTTAATCTTCAATTTTAAAAGTGCAATCATGTCGCTTCTTGCAGTTGGTTTTTAGTATCACAAAACAAAACAAAACAACAAAGAAAATCCCTGCACACATTTTCTTTCCTACCTACCATGGACTAAACTGGATTACTTTAAATTCTAAAGTTCTTTCATTGTGTAGTTTTAATTATATCATTAAAACTATTTTCTTTTAAATATTAATTTCTCTCAAGAAATACTTATCTGTGATTTAAAACTATACATAATATCAAAATGTATGTTACAAACCATATTCTCCTACTTCACTCTTCGCATATCCTTTTCTGCTTCCATAAACCACCATTTTCAAGTCTTTATTTCTGATATTTAGCCACATGATTATAACAAATATGCTTATACTAATATTTACAGATATCAATATTAGGAATTTATTTCCTATCTATTTATTGCCTATTTATACGGCAGCCCACCAGACACCCCCTTCCCTGGGATTCTCCAGGCAAGAACACTGGAGTGGGTTGCCATTTCCTTCTCCAATGCATGAAAGTGAAAAGTGAAAGTGAAATGACTCAGTCGTGTCCGACTCTTAGTGACCCCATGGACTGCAGCCTACCAGGCTCCTCCACCCATGGGGTTTTCTAGGCAAGAGTACTGGAGTGGGGTGCCACACATCTCTAAACATCTCTAACTCCCAGTCATACTCCTATCTAGAATGAGTACTACTGGTGTGGTCTAGGGACTGTCTTTCACCAACTAATGGGGTGAACATCTACTTCCTTGATCTCAAGTTTTGGGGCCTGATTTGGTGAAAACATCCACCACTGGCTTCCTAAGAAAGAACACTGTGTGGGTAAAGATATTCAGATCTTAAACATGTGAGAAGATCTTTATCATACTCTCTTAATGATGGTTAAGTTGGGTATAAAATCCTGTATTGAAAATAATTTTTCTTTAGTTTAAATTTTTTGTTTAGTGATGCTTTTTGTTATATCCATTAGAAAAACTAAATGCTATTCTTATGTCCAGTCACATCTGGTTTTGGTTTTAATCTTCATTTTTTTCCCTATGGATGCTTTTAAGATCCAATGGCTCTGAAGTTACAAGATTATGTACTGTATGTAAACCTTTAGAACTTTTAGAAATCTCTCCTTTCATATCTATTCTCTTTATCCTAGTGGGTGTGGTGTTAATGTTAGGGTTCTTATTTCTCTACTCTAATTTTAATGGAGTTTTATGAGGGAAAATAAAAATGTTTGTATACAGTTATATTTAACTGAGTCCTGTAGCAATTTAATTTTAGTATAGCTCGTTGATTGATTTACCTAATTATTTGACAGATACTGAGTGCCCAACGTAGACTTCTAAACCAGAATCTGCCCACAAGAATTCTAAAACAGGAAGGACAGAGGTATATAAATTACTACAATGAAAAGTAAAAAGTGATACATGCCATAAGAGATACAGATACTCTGAGAAAGCAGAAGGTGATTATTAACAGCTGGGGATCTCATTAAACATATCATTAAAGTTGATATGCTGTAAGATCTGAATCTAAAAATATAGGCAGTACTTGGATACAAAGACAGAAGCCCCACAGGCAGGAGACATTATTACTTCAAGGAAAATGAATAAAGGCACAGAAATATGCATGGTTACTTACTGATATAAATGTTGAGTAGTTTAATTTTCTTCATGAATGTGCCTAGAGGAGAGCTATTAATAAATTGATTTCCATTCTCCTTTACTGCATGAATGCCATTCCTAAAGTCTTTACTACACTAAAGAAAAGTTTAAGTTTAAATTTCATGATTTTGAGTATAATTAGGAAATCAAATGAGTATTCAGTAAAATAATCAATCACAAAATTAAATATAACTTTAAATACTCCCAGGACCATGTACATTCATGGCCCAGTCCCTCTCGTTATATGAAAAAGATTTTTGCAGAGAATCTAATGTTAAAATTTGAAGCAATATTCATACTAGATTTTTCTAAAAATAATGTATTTGAATTTTTTTAAAATTTTATTTTTAAACTTTACATAATTGTATTAGCTTTGCCAAATATCAAAATGAATCTGCCACAGGTATACCTGTGTTCCCCATCCTGAACCCTCCTCCCTCCTCCCTCCCCATACCATCCCTCTGGGTCGTCCCAGTGCACCAGCCCCAAGCATCCAGTATCATGCATCGAACCTGGACTGGCGACTCGTTTCATACATGATATTATACATGTTTCAATGCCATTCTCCCAAATCTTCCCACCCTCTCCCTCTCCCACAGAGTCCATAAGACTGATCTATACATCAGTGTCTCTTTTGCTGTCTCGTACACAGGGTTATTGTTACCATCTTTCTAAATTTCATATATATGCATTAGTATACTGTATTGGTGTTTTCCTTTCTGGCTTACTTCACTCTATATAATAGGCTCCAGTTTCATCCATCTCATTAGAACTGATTCAAATGTATTCTTTTTAATGGCTGAGTAATACTCCATTGTGTATATGTACCACAGCTTTCTTATCCATTCATCTGCTGATGGGCATCAAGGTTGCTTCCATGTCATGGCTATTATAAACAGTGCTGCGATGAACATTGGGGTACACGTGTCTCTTTCCCTTCTGGTTTCCTCAGTGTGCATGCCCAGCAGTGGGATTGCTGTGTCATAAGGCAGTTCTATTTCCAGTTTTTTAAGGAATCTCCACACTGTTCTCCATAGTGGCTGTACTAGTTTGCATTCCCACCAACAGTGTAAGAGAGTTCCCTTTTCTCCACACCCTCTCCAGCATTTATTGCTTGTAGACTTTTGGATCGCAGCCATTCTGACTGGCATGAAATGGTACCTAATAGTGGTTTTGATTTGCATTTCTCTGATAATGAGTGATGTTGAGCATCTTTTCATGTGTTTGTTAGCCATCTGTATGTCTTCTTTGGAGAAATGTCTATTTAGTTCTTTGGCCCATTTTTTGATTGGGTCATTTATTTTTCTGGAGTTGAGCTGTAGGAGTTGCTTGTATATTTTTGAGATTAGTTGTTTGTCGGTTGCTTCATTTGCTATTATTTTCTCCCATTCTGAAGGCTGCCTTTTCACCTTGCTAATGGTTTCCTTTGTTGTGCAGAAGCTTTTAAGTTTAATTAGGTCCCGTTTGTTTATTTTTGCTTTTATTTCAATTTGAAATAAAGTACACAATAAATGAAGTGCACTTGAATCATCCTGAAACCATCTCCCTCCCACTCCTGGTCCATGGAAACATTGTCTTCTAGGAAATCAGTCCCTGGTGCCAAAAAGGTTGGGGACCACTGCTAGATCTTTATTGTACATATTGTGAAAGACTTGAGGGCAGGAGGAGAAGGGGACAACAGAGGATGAGATGGTTGGATGGCATCACCAACTCCAGGGACATGAGTTTGAGCGAGCTCTAGGAATTGGTGATGGAAGGGGAAGCCTGGCGTGCTGCAGTCTGTGGGGTCACAAAGAGTTGGAGAAGACTGAGGGACTGAACTGAACTGATTGTGTTTTTAATACCATTGAGATCAAAGTGCACTGTACTAAAAAATGAAAAGAAACAAATATACAGTAAAATTATTGGCACAGCATATGGTTAACTTCTTGGGCATAGACTTGTGTTCAAGGGTGTGAGAACAGTAAAGAGAAAACTATACTTAATTGTTAAAGACATTCAGGAGTGCTGGAAGTACTCAGACACAATTCCAAAAGTATTGTTAATTATTGTAGTTGGGAAAGAATTTTAGGTTTACACTTGGGCAAATGTGTGTGTGTGTTTCCAGAAAGGTTTCTACACTGTAACCATGTAGGACCATTTACCCCAGGAAAACTGGAGTTAGAGGAGCAATGAATATTTGGTTTTAGTGCAAACATTTGTTTTCTTTGTAGAACGCATTTACACACATACTAAAGCATTTAATAGATAATAACATTAACTCTGTTCTTTAAAAAAAGGAAAGGTATGGGACATTAAAGGCACTTTTTGTTAATCACAGCAGTTATATCTAATTACATAAACAAATTTGTAGAGCAAATTTAGACATTTTCGTGTATCAAGGAGGGCCAGGTACAAAAGAGACTTGTCAAAGACTTCAGCCCTAAGATATCTTTCTAATGGCCTTCCTTCTTTACTTTCTTATTATGAGATCTATGTCCTTGAGTTAAGACATAATGTCACAAAGAAACCCATTTAAATACCTTTAGAAGCTTTACAAGTTAACCCTGTAGCCACTCAAGCGTGCATAAGATCAGCTCAGTTTATAAGTTTATATGCAGACTCTAGGATTGAGAGGAACAGTCCATTCTGATGACTGTGTTAAAGGATAAAGATGAATTAGTGAAAACACCAAACACTTAAGATACTTTTTGGAGAGATAAGCATAATGCGAGTAAGTATTCTGAAATTTAGGAGTTAGACATCTAAGGATGAGACAGATAACTGTCAAAGCATTACATAAGAATTATTTAAGACTTTGCAAATGGAGATGCCAATTAAGGAACCTTGTTTCTTAGCACCAAGGACGGTGCACAATATGTCAGAGTATCCTATAATTTCTTTCCAACATTTTAAAATCAGACGACTACAATTCTGAAAATTTCTATAAAAGCAAATCACCATGTATAAACCCTGACAATTCTCACAGTACTGTCCATGTTCTATCCATATTAACAACTAATTTCTTCCAGCATGGTTATCTGGTCTATATACTCTATACAGTCTCAGTATATCTTTTGGAAAATACTAATCTCAAGCTAATGCAATGAAGTGTATAACTGCAAAGTGGTTGACTAGGTTGTATCTGTTTGTTTTTGTTGTCTATAATGAATCAATGCCATAAGAATGATAAAATTTGGCATATAGTCATTTTTTGCCTTTTTTTTAGGTATAGAGGATACGAGCTTTATATGCTTAATATAAGTACAGGTATTACTATTAAAAATCCCTTTTATAATACATCCTATAGTGATTCAGCAAGCAATTTGTATTATTATACTGTTAATGCTAAGGAACTCTACTTTCTGAAGGATTAAGGAACTTTATACATTAATTCTGATTGGTAAGCATTAGATATAACCTAGATCTTAACTTCATGATTTCCAGATTATCCTTGTCCTGGAGAAATCTCACTTTTATCATGGAAATATGTGGTCATTCTAATAATGAAGTATTTCAAGGTCATATTACACATCCAACCTGGTTTTAGAAATAATTCCTCATTAATAACTGTACTCTGACAGTTTCATCACATCTCATTATTAACACAGTTTTCCCATTCTTTATATTTCCACTCATACCAAATAAAGGGGAAAAAAGATCAAGAATCAGGTCCGCTTTTAGCAACAGGTATAACATGAATCCCTATTATCCACCTTTAATAATAAGCACTTAATTTTCTTGGGTGATCCAAAGATCACAGCAGACAGTGACTACAGCCATGAAATTAAAAGACACTTGTTCCTTGGAAGAAAAGCTATGGAAAATCTGGACAGCACATTAAAAAGCAGAGATATCACTTTGCTGACAAAGGTCCATCTAGTCAAAGCTATGGTTTTTCCAGTGGTCATGTATGGATGTGAGAGTTGGACCATAAAGAAGTCTGAGAGCCGAAGAATCGACACTTTCGAACTGTAGTGCTGGAGAAGACTTTTGAGAGTCCCTTGGACAGTGAGGGGATCAAACCAGTCAGTCTTAAAGAAAATCAGTCCTGAATATTCATTGGAAAGACTGATGCTGAAACTCCAATACTTTGGCCACCTGATGCAAAGATCTGACTCATTAGAAAATATCATGATGCTGGAAAAGATTGAAAGCAGAAAGAGAAGGGGGCAACAGAGGATGAGATAGTGGGATGGCAATATCGACTCAATGGACATGAGTTTGAGCAAACTCCAGGAAATACTGAAGGACAGGGAAGCCTGGTGTGCTGTGGTTCATGGGGTCACAAAGAGTTGGGCATGACTGAGCAACTAAACAACAAACTAATCTAAAGAAGCACTGATCTCTTTGGAACTGTGGTCTCAAATGGAAATACTGTGTTTTGTTTTTTCATAGTTCTCTTGTCAGTCATGCCTTTAAAGTAAGTTATTAAACGTGTTCATCTGATTTAAAATCCAAGGTCTTCTGTATTCTTGGTCCTCATGTGTAAATGGTTTACTTCTAGACGTTATATTAACATCACTAGTCTGTTGAGGACTTTCCTAGTGGCTCAGATGGTAAAGCGTCTGCCTACAATGCGGGAGATTCGGGTTCAATCCCTGGGTCGGGAAGGTCTCCTGGAGAAGGAGATGGCAACCCACTCTAGTGTTCTTGTCTGGAGAATCCCATGGGCGGAGGAGCCTGGTAGGCTACAGTCCATGGGGTCACAAAGAGTTGGACACGACTGAGCGACTTCACGTTCAGTCTGTTGCATGGTGTACCAATACTACTTTGCCTACGCTATGGAGGAGTGAGAGAAGAGAAAGAGCTTAAGGAGACAATTTTAGATGTATCCATAATTTTGATTTCTTAAAAATAAGGTTACTTGAAGCAACTATATTAAAATATCACTACAGAAACCTGAGTGATGAGTTTTTGATAATGTTATTATTTGGACTACTCTATGCTTTAAAATATTTAATAGAAAAATTTAAATATCCAATTTTGATTTAGATTGTATTAGCTTAAAACTTAAAAAAATATGACTATTTGAACACCATTCTTAACATACAAAAATGTTTAACATCACCGATTTCTTGTTAAATTTTAATAATTCTCAAAGATAAATGTTAATGATTTAAAAACTTTTAAATTATTAATTATATTTATTTTAAATCTACTTCTTAAATTTTTAGTTTTAATTTATGGTTGAAAGTGAAGGCAATTATATAGTTTTGACGTTGCAGAAAATTTTCAGATTTTCTTATGTTTCAAGAACAGATACATCTTTGCAACTATTGCATGAAAAATCTTTAAAAGATCATACTTAAAGTACAAAGTTTAACATATATTTATGTAATCAAGCTCATTAACTATATAATTACAGTTATTCATTGTTGTTGTTGCTCAGTCACTCAGTCATGTCTGACTCTATGCAACCTCATAAACTACATACAGCATGCCAGGCTTCCCTGTCCATCACTATCTCCCTGAGTTTGCTCAGACTCACATCCATAGAGTCAGTGATGCCATCCAACCATCTCATCCTCTGTCGTCCCCTTCTCCTCCTGCTGTCAATCTTTTCCAGCATCATGGTCTTTCAATGAATCAGTTCTTCACGTCAGGTGGCCAAAGTATTGGAGTTTCAGCTTCAACATCAGTCCTTCTAATGACCACTCAGGGTTGATGTCCTTTCGGATTGACTTGTTTGATCTCCTTGCAGTCCAAGGGACTCGCAAGACTCTTCTCCAGCACCACAGTTCAAAAGCATCAATTCTTCAGTGCTCAGCCTTGTTTATGGCCAACGCTCACATCCATGCATGACTACTGGAAAAACCATGGCTTTGACTAAATGGACCTTTGTGGGCAAAGTGATATGTATGTTTTCTAATACACTGTCTTAGGTTTGCCATAGCTATTCTTTCAAGGAGCAAGAGTCTTTTAATTTCATGGCTGCAGTCACTGTCTGCATTGATTTTGGAATCCAAGAAAATGAAATGTTTCACTGTATCCACATTATCCCCATCTATTTGCCATGAAGTGATAGGACCAGATGCCATGATCTTACTTTTTTGAATGTTGAGTTCTAAGCCAGCTTTTATACTCTCCTTCAACTTCATCAAGAGGCTCTATAATGTTTATTTTTCCAATTGGTCAACTTGATTTTTCCAAGTCTGAATGTGGAGCATAAAAACCCCTCTACTTCTGAGAATTTTGACTTGCATTTCTATCCAATTTTTAAATATACATTACAATATTATATTTTAATATATATGAAAATTCTTCACTGTTCTCCACTGTAGTTGGTTCCTTTGTCAATACAAAAGTATTCTCTTTGTGACACCTAATGCTATTCTACTTGAATCCTATGTATTCTGGTATTATTTTACCAGATCTTCATTTTATGTTTATCTGCTATACACATATAATTTATATATAACATTTGTTACTTTAATATGTAAGTATAAATAGCATAAATGGTAATATCTTTTTGACCCAATCCATAAGCCCTTGACTTTTAATAAAATTTTTAATATATAAGCAGGTGTTTTTTATAATTTTTTTGCTTTTGTTATTTTTTCATTCATGTTTCTTAACAATATCCATATAACTGGCTGCTGTAAAGATTAAATAAGCTGATATTCACACTTCCTGGCAAACAGGGTTCACTTAGTGCTAATGTATTTGCTTGCTTTTATGTTCCTTCCTATCTATTTCTGCTTTATTGACTATGCCAAAGCCTTTGACTGTGTGGATCCCAATAAACTGGAAAATTCTGAAAGAGACGGGAATACCAGACCACCTGACCTGCCTCTTGAGAAACCTGTATGCAGGTCAGGAAGAAACAGTTAGAACTGGATGTGGATCAACAGACTGGTTCCAAATAGGAAAAGGAGAATGTCAAGGCTGTATATTGTCACCCTGCTTATTTAACTTATATGCAGAGTACATCATAAGAAACGCTGGGCTGGAGGAAGCACAAGCTGGAATCAAGATTGCCAGGAGAAATATCAATAACCTCAGATATGCAGATGACACCACCCTTATGGCAGAAAGTGAAGGTGAAAGAGGAGAGTGAAAAAGTTGGCTTAAAGCTCAACATTCAGAAAACGAAGATCATGGCATCCGGTCCCATCACTTCATGGGAAATAGATGGGGAAACAGTGGAAACAGTGGCTGATTTTACTTTTTTGGGCTCCAAAATCACTGCAGATGGTGATCGCAGCCATGAAATTAAAAGACACTTATTCCTTGGAAGGAAAGTTATGACCAACCTAGATAGCATATTCAAAAGCAGAGACATTACTTTGCCAACAAATGTCTGTCTAGTCAAGGCTATGGTTTTTCCAGTGGTCATGTATGGATGTGAGAGTTGGACTGTGAAGAAAGCTGAGCGCCAAAGAATTGATGCTTTTGAACTGTGGTGTTGGAGAAGACTCTTGAGAGTCCCTTGGACAGTGAGGGGATCAAACCAGTCAGTCTTAAAGAAAATCAGTCCTGAATATTCATTGGAAAGACTGATGCTGAAACTCCAATACTTTGGCCACCTGATGCGAAGATCTGACTCATTGGAAAAGACCCTGATGCTGGGAAAGATTGAGGGCAGGAGGAGAAGGGGATGACAGAGGATGAGATGGTTGGATGGCATCACTGATTCAATGGACATGGGTTTGGGTGGACCTGGGAATTAGTGATGGACAGGGAGGCCTGGCGTGCTGTGGTTCATGGGGTCTCAAAGAGTCGGACACAACTGAGTGACTGAACTGAAATGAACCTATTCTATACATTAGTCTCTTATAACCTTGGAAGGTATAAATGATGTTATAAATTCTACTGAAGGTAATCTTTACATGATGTATGTGCTTTCAAGTGAGGGCAGATTATCAATATGGAAAAAGAGGCTAGATAGAAACTTCAATAGTATTTGTTTATATGTGCGATTTATTTCCTTCTGTATCAAAATCTTTTCTTGAACATATCATGAATTACTATAAAGCTATTTTGTGTGTCTTTTTTCCTGATTCTTCCCTACACTAAATTTCAATGATTTCCTACAGTAAACTTCTACAACATGCAAAGTGTCTCTTACTTTCGAACTTGTGTTTTAGTCTTTTGCCCTCATTTGTCTTGAGACAAATATAAACAACATGTGCATCAGCAACTGATTTCTCTTTAATCAGACTCAGGATTGTGAAGTCTGTAGCTTAGGTATAATAAGAGCAGCAGGATAAGGATGACAAGCCACAAAGTTAAATACATGGTTTGTGCGGGATTTGTCTTTGTATTGGTGCTGAGGCTACCATAGTATGCACACCACAAAACAGTATTGATTTCCTGTTGAATGCTTGCTTATGAGTTTATGATTCACTCAGAAGTAAGGCAATCCTTCTGAAAAATCCTTTCGTGGTTTTTACACATCTATTAAATGATCTTATTACCATTTTTAAAGTGGACTTAATTTGTTACTTTTTGGATACTTCATCTTTCATGGTACTCAAACCCAGTAAATTGGTACTTCAAAAAGAAAAAGAGAATGCATAACGTGAGTGGTTATGAAATGCCCTGATTTCACACCATATCCTTTTTCTAATTCTCACTATGACCTTTTCAGAAAATGCTTGCCCCACTGCTGTTAGCAGGAATATCTTGGATGCTCCCTGTAATAGCAAAGTTCCAGATGTATCTTTGGAAATGAAGTATTCTTTGAACCAGTCTATATCATGCCTGTGTTCTAATGCCCTTTCTACTTGTGTGCAATTATTTAGATTTACCTATCATGGCTGAGATGGACAAAATTTGCCTTAAATTCTCTGAAGAAAAAAAAAAATTACAATGTCTTACTAGTTAATATTTTAATGCCGCCTGAAAGCCCGCAGAGAACACTGTTTTGTGTGTGTGTTCTTAGTTGCTCCGTTGTGCCCTACTCTTGCGACCTCGTGGACTGTAGCCCACCAGGCTCCTCTGTCCATGGGATTCTCCAGGCAAGACTACTCGAGTGGGTTGCCATTTCCTTTTCCAGGGGATCTTCCCACCTCAGGGATTGAACCCAGGTATAGTCCATGGGGTCACAAAGAGTTGGCCACGACTGAGCAACTTTCACTTTCACTTAACTTTAACTCCTGCATTGCAGGCAGATTCTTTACAGTCTGTGACACCTGGAGATCCTCAATTTTAGGGGGGTTATAATTTGGACCCTATTATGACCTCTTTGATACTCCCATGAAATAACATATAACACAATTTTATGACTCTCAATGACAACAGCCTATAATGGCAACACGTGGTTTTTACTCTCTTCATCTATTCTCTATTAGGGAATCAGGCATTGGATGTCACTGATAATATCATGGATAGAAGGGCAAGAGTAAGAAATAATGATCTAGCACCACATGATCCCTCAACAAATCAAATTAGCGATCTTTATAATTCTAACTATTCATATTCTATAGGAAATACATTTTAATATGTCTCAAGATAGCAGACAAGTGGAGTTGGAAGGGGAATTTTTAATCAGACCTAAAAGTCTACTTTCATATTCTGTTTTTAACACTTAAACAGATATGACACACCACATGATGGAGCTTAACTTAAAACTCAAACCAACAGAAACATCTGCTGCTCTAAGTTGCTTCAGTCATGCCTGCCTCTGTGACCCTGTGGACCATAGCCCACCAGGCTCCTCTGTTGATGGGATTCTACAGGCAAGAATACTGGAGTGGATTGCTGTGCCCTCCTCCAGAGGATCTTCTCCACTCAGGGATTAAACCCACATCTCTTAGGTCTCCTGCACTGGCAGGTGGTTCTTTACCACTCGGACCACCTGGGAAGCCCTCAACTACATGGCATGCCCATAATTTTGTTCCAGATATACTCCCACGATATTACTCCATGCCTCTTGTAGATGCCAAAATCACTACCATTCATTCATTCTTTTCATGTCTTCAGCAGTAGGAAAATCCACACCATATATAACCACTAAATACAACAATATATAAGTTTTTCCTGTAGCTCTTGTGATCCTTGCTAGGTTTGGATATCTTTTTCATTCATTAAAGAAGAGTTATCATTGGTTGAGCACCTACTGTGTCTAAGAAGGCACTGTCAGGCGCTGTAGAAACAAGGTATCCAACTCTTCCAACAATTTTGCAAAGCATCATAGTTGGCACCAATCTGCAGAAGGATGAAATTGAGATGCAGAGTTCTTAAATGACTTAAGATTTTATAGCCAATAAATGATGGGACCAAAATTCCAATACAGGCCTGCCCAATTCCATAGTCTGGCTGTTCTCGCCTCAGGATAAAACCTTTCACCCAAAAGTTTTCTTAAATCCAGTTCCCTCAAGGATTTTTCTCTATGTTACAATGGCAATTTAATAGTTTAGTGGATATATGCTCCTTTATTCACTCATTAAATAAGATTCTGTATACCAAATGGTCTTTGTTAAGTCTACTGCATGCAAAAGAGCATTGTCCCTGCCCTCTAAGGATTATAAGCCAACTTAGTTACACCTCTTGGGAAGAAGGATGCAGTAATACCTATCTCAAGTGAGTTTTTTAGAATGAAGCAATTTATCAATGGGTGATCAGCTTAAGGGATTAAAGTGTAATATTGGGAAGTACCATAATATCAAATGTCAAAAAATAAAAACATTTTTCAGGTACATTCTAGAGCTCCTTAAGCCAAAATAATGATACTCCATGTTAAAAGGTTCATATTTTTCAGGAATACACATTCTTATGGAAAAGCATGTTCCAGTGTTGCTTCTGTCATATCACTCGTTGCCACTTTGCCCATGAGCAAAACTAGCCTCAAATCTTTTTTATGGGTAGTATGAAAATTATAGCTAACGCATCTGTTGATAAAATATGCTTTTAAGAACTCAAATGTTAATGGAAATTTGTTCCAACAAAAGTACCAAAGGACAACTGTCAAACAGAAAATGAATAATATTTTATTCTGTCTGAAGTAATTCTTCTCTTCCATTCATAGAAAATAAGTCAATACTTTCAGTTCTAAATTAAGAACATTTTGGTTAAAATAAATCACCTAACAATATAGGGAGAGCACTTAGCTCCCATTTGATGATTCTTCTATTAAATTCTCCATCTTTGTAGCTCATGCTTGAAAACATGTGAGGAATACTATTGTTGCCCTATGTATGCCCACAGGAGTAAAGTGTTATCCTTCTGATTCTTCCGAGGTTTTAATTATGAGAGTAATTATGTTGACATAATGTGCAAAATATTGTGATATTTCATTTTCAATTATTTACTACTATTGGCAAATGACAGCACAAATTACAGATACGCATACATCTATGTTTGCTAACAATCCATTGTCAAACATTACTAAATTTTTAAATTATAGCTAACAGCAATAGGTAGCTAATTTCCCTTAAGTAATTCTCCTGCTAGGATTCCTACAAATTAAAATCATTGGAGCTGACCTGAATTTTAACACTAATATATGCCTTAAAGTGTTTAAGCTGTATTATTTTTCTCACCAAGAGTTAAATCATGAGTCACTACATTTAAAGTTACAAATATCTTGTTTTTTTAAGGTAAATTATATGTAATTCAGCACTTGATTCATCTATTTTCCAGCATTAAAAAGCAAACAACCATTAATACAGGCTTATTTTAATTATGTTTATATGTATATTTCATGTAATATTTTAACCCTTTCCCAAGGTATGGAAATCTTAAGATTAAATAAGATGCTAAAAAAAGGATCCAGTTAAAAATATGTATTAGCCCATAAGTTCATTTTTCTTTTTTGACTCACCTCCTAGAATAATGGAAACAAAAAAAAATGGGACCTAGCTTGAAAACTTTAGCAAAGCAAAGGAAACCATAAAGAAGATGAAAAGACAACCCTCAGAATAGGAGAAAATATTAACAAATGAAGCAACTGACAAAAGATTAATCTCCAACATATATAGCTCATGCAGTTCAATATTAACGAAATAACAATCCAATTGAAACATAGGCAGAAGATCTAAATAGATATTTCTCCAAAGAAGGTATACAAATTTCCAACAAACATGTGAAAAGATGCTCAACATCACTAATTATTAGAGAAATGCAAATCAAAACTTCAATGAGGTATCACCTCACACCAGTCAGAATGCCTGTCATCAAGAAATCTATGAACAATAAATCCTGAAGAGGGTGTGGAGAAAAGGGAATTCTTCTCATGCACTGTTGGTGGGAATGTAAACTGATATAGCCACTATGGAGAACAGAATGGGGGGGGGTTCCTCAAAAAACTAAAAATAGAATTACCATGTGACCCAGTCATCCCACTACTGAGCATATACCAAGAAGATACCAGAACTCAAAAAGACACATGCACCCAAATGTTCACTGTCAGTTCAGTTCAGTTCAGTCGCTCAGTCGTGTCCAACTCTTTGCGACCCCATGAATTGCAGCACACCAGGCCTCCCTGTCTATCACCAACTTCCGGAGTTCACTCAGACTTATGTCCACCGAGTCAGTGATGCCATCCAGCCATCTCATCCTCTGTCGTCCCCTTCTCCTCCTGCCCCCAATCCCTCCCAGCATCAGTCTTTTCCAATGAGTCAACTCTTCGCATGAGGTGGCCAAAGTACTGGAGTTTCAGCTTTAGCATCATTCCTTCCAAAGAAATCCCAGGGCTGATCTCCTTCAGAATGGACTGGTTGGATCTCCTTGCAGTCCAAGGGACTCTCAAGAGTCTTCAACACCACAGTTCAAAAGCATCAATTCTTCGGCACTCAGCTTTCTTCACAGTCCAACTCTCACATCCATACATGACTACTGGAAAAATCACAGCCTTGACTAGACAGACCTTGGTTGAGAAAGTAATGTCTCTGATTTTTAATATGCTGTCTAGGTTGGTCATAACTTTCCTTCCAAGGAGTAAGCGTCTTTTAATTTCATGGCTGCAGTCACCATCTGCAGTGGTTCTGGAGCCAAAAAAAGTAAAGTCAGCCACTGTTTCCACTGTTTCCCCATCTATTTCCCATGAAGTGACGGGACCGGATGCCATGGTCTTACTCTTCTGAAATGTTGAGCTTTAAGCCAACTTTTTCACTCTCCTCTTTCACTTTCATCAAGACACCTACCAAGAGGATGTACATTCACTTGTCCATCAACACCACAGTAATCCAAGGCAAGGACTCAACTATTAATGCTGAAGAAGCTGAAGTTAAATGGTTTAATGAAGACCTACAAGACCTTCTAAAACTAACACCAAGAAAAGATATCCTTTTCATCATAGGAAATTGGAATGCTAAAGTTGGAAGTCAAGAGATACCTGGAGTAACAGGAAAAAGTTTGGCCTTGGACTACGAAATGAAGCAGGGCAAAGGCTAACAGAGTTTTGCCAAGATAACACACAGAAAACATCCTCTTTCAACAACACAAGAGACAACTCTATACATGGACATCACCAGATTGTCCATACCAAAACCAGACTGAATATATCCTTTGCTTCTGATGATGGAGAAGCTCTAATACAGTTAGCAAAAACAAGACCAGGAGGTGACTGTGGCTCAGATCATCAACCCTGTATTTCAAAATTCAGGCTCAAATTGAAGAAAGTAAGGAAAACCCCTAGACCATTCAGGTGTGACCTAGATAAACTCCCTTATGATTACACAGGGGAGGTGACAAATAGATTCAAGGAACTAGATCTGGTAGACAGAGTGCCTGAAGAACTACAGAAGATGGTGCCCAAAATTATTCCCAAGAAAAAGAAATGCCAAAAAGCAGAGTGGTTGTCTGAGGAGGTCTTACTAATAGCTGAGAAATGAAGAGAAGTGAAATTCAAAGGAGACAGAGAAAGATAAACCCAACTGAATGCAGAGTTCCAGAGACTAGCCAGGAGAGATTAGAAAGCCTTCTTAAGTGATCAATGCAAAGAAAGAGAGGAAAACAATAGAATGGAAAAGACTAGAGATCTCTTCAAGAAAATTGGAGATACCCAGGGAACATTTCATGCAAAGATGGGCTCAATAAGGGACAGAAAGGGCAAGGATCTAACAGAAGACAATATTAAGAAGAGTTGGCAAGAATGCACAGAAGAACCATACAAAAAAGGTTTTAGTGGCCCAGATAACCGCAATGGTGTGATCATTCCCCTACAGCCAGATATCCTGGAGTGTAAAGTCAAGTGGGCCTTAGGAAGCATTATTATGAACAAAGCTAGTCGAAGTGATGGAACTCCAACTGAGCCATTTCAAATCCTAAAAGATGATGCTGTTAAAGTGCTGCACTTAATATGCCAGCAAAATTGGAAAATTCAGCAGTTGCCACAGGACTGGGAAAAGGTCATTTTTCATTACAATCTCAAAGAAAGGCAATGCCAAAAAATTTTCAAACTACCACACAATGGCACTCATTTCAACCACACACGCTAGCAAGGTAATGTTCAAAATTCTTCATGCTACGCTTCAATAGTGTGTGAACTGAGAACTTCTAGATGAACGAGCTGAATTTGGAAAAGGCAGAGGAATCACAGATCCAGTTGCCAACATCTGCTGGATCATAGAAAAAGACAGTGAATTCCAGAGAAACATCTGCTTCTGCTTTACTGACTATGCTAATGCCTCTGTGTGGATCACAACAAACTGTGAAAAATTCTTAAAGAAATGGGAATACCAGACCACCTTACCTGCCTCCTGAGAAATCTGTATGCAGGACAAGAGGCAGCATTGGACATGGGACAATGGACTAGTTCAAAATTAGGAAAGGAGTATGTCAAGACTATATATTGTCACCCTGCTTATTTCACTTATACGCAAAATACATCATGTGAAATGCCAGGCTGTATGAATCATAAGATGGAATCAAATTGGAGAAATATCAACAACCTCAGTTTATAAAGATGACACCACTATCATGACAGAAATTGAAGAGGAACTAAAGAGCCTCTTTATGAGGGTGAAAGAGGAAAGTGAAAAAGCTGGCTTAAAATTCAACATTCAAACAACTAAGATCATGGCATCTGGTCCTATCACTTCATGGCAAATAGAACTGGAAAAAGTAGAAGCAGTGACAGATTTTATTTTCCTGGGCTCCAAAATCAATGTAGATGGTGACTGCAGCCATGAAATTAAAAGACACTTACTCCTTGAAAAGGAAGCTATGACAAACATAGACCACATATTAAAATGCAGAGACATTACTCTGCCAACAAAGGTCCGTATAGTCAAAGCTATGGTTTTTCCAGTAGTGATGTGTGAATGTGAGAGTTGAACGATAAAGAAGGCTGAGTGCCGAAGAATTGATGCTTTTGAACTGTGGTGTTGGAAAAGACTCTTGAGAGTCCCTTGGACTGCAAGGAGATCAAACCAGTCAATCCTAAAGGAAATCAGTCCTGAATATTCATTGGAAGCTGAAGCTCCAATACTTTGGCCATCTGATGCGAAGAGCCGACTCATTGGAAAAGACCTTGGTGCTGGAAAAGATTGAGGGCAGGAGAAGTGAGTGACAGAGGATGAGATGGTTGGATGGCATCACTGACTCAATGGACATGAGTTTGGGGCAACTGCTAGAGATAGTGAAAGCCTGGCATGCTGTCATTCATGACGTCATGAAGAGTTGGACAAGACTTGGCAACTGAACAACAGTTTATGCACTGTTTGAAACAGCAAAATATTGGCAACACTGTATGTATCCAGCAATATGAACCACTTCTAATACTAATTATCTATATGCACAGATAAAAAGAAACACTATCTGGGCAGAGAAAAGGAATTCCATAGACTGGTATATACGGACACATAAAGGAAGGCATTTTTACACTAATATAGGCACCACCTGTTTTAGGAATTTGTTCGCCCTGAATCCTCAACATCTTAAACAATGCTTGGCATGTAGGTTCTCAGTTTAAAATCTCTTGAATAAATGAGTAGGGAAAAAAGGCTCTTTTTTTAATAACTTATGCGTACAACTTTATTATATAGATGTACAAAATACACATAGATATACACTTGAGTCTTTTATTTGAAAATTCCTGCAACTTTTCAAAGCTCACACTAAACCATGAACCACAGCTGACAGCCAACTTTGACCCTGTCCTTGTGATCTTCTTGGCAACATAATTTGCACCCTGTAGGAACGAAGATGACTTCTTCCTATGACAAGGCTGTGTTCGACACTGGTTAATTAGCACACAGATGGCAGGGAGGCTGCCCATTTTACCCCCTACTATAGAAACCGCACATTTATATGCAGCACATATTGCAAAGTGGAATATTTGCACAAGTCATATGGCAGTAATCAGGTCCTCACTTTAGAAAGTTAGAATGAAAAGAAGGTAATGATTATGAACTTCAAAGTACAGTGCACTCAAATAATTGGACAAGCTTCATTGAGAAAAGATGAGGCACAATGTACTGTGCTGTTCTTATACTTTAATTCTTAATTCTTAGAAAAGGAAATATATATATGAAATTTATCTAAGATGCTGATCAAGCAGTTGGTAATGTAAATATAGGATGGTTTAAAGGAAAGGAGGAAAAATACCATATACACTTGTTTTTAAAATGCATTTTGAGGGTTTTGTTCAAATGTAAAACCTGAAAATAATATAGAAAAAAACAAACAAACAGGACTTCAAATGGGAGGCCTTGCTGAGAATGAGACACTAAACAAAACAGAACCGGAATCTCTTTCCTCGACCAGTATGTTTCCTACACTAACTCCATACCCGAGATAGATAGGATTTCTCCTCTAACTGATGAATGGCTATGGAACGTTTAAATATTTATTCTCTTACAAAAAAAAAAAAATATTCCTGAGTTTAAGGAAATGACTATAGGTATGGTTTCAGAAGCTTTCTCTTGAGCTTCTTACTCAAGGAGCTACTTTAGGCAAGGAAAAATAAAGAGGTGGTAAGTGTTCATTGACAAGTTAATTTCCTTTACCTAATTATCATCTGGATGTGGATAATCAAAACTTGATAGAGCTTGTATAAAACATGCAACATTTAAATCTTGGCTATTGGTGAAGAATGTCTCTTGCTTATTGCTTTTTTTAAACTAACTTCTCATATATTCTAGCCTTATTAAAATTTAAAAAGCACTGAAAGAAGATTTCAGAATATTAAAAACAATAATATTTATACAAGATTTGATGTGAGGAATATTTCTTTCAAAATACTACTTTTCCTTGAACACATATTTGTTTTGGTTGAACCATCACTAGTACTATGAAGTATGTTTTGGTACACTATGCTGAAATAGTGTCTTAGTAATTAAATCTAAAAGAACTCCTATTTCTTAATTATATTCCAAGCACCAAGATAATTTTCGGATCATTTATTTTCTAGTTATTGCATGCAAAATGCTAAAATGGTACAGCCTCATCCCATATTATACAATTTTACAAAATGTGATCTTTAAACAATTAAGAAAAGCAAATTCTTTATGTAGAAATGCAAATTAATACTTTTCCTTACATTATTGCTTGTGGCATTAAAACCAGGCCTTCCTGTTGGTTTTCCAAGACAGCCTTTGGGACCTACTGTACCTTCATGCTTCCCTGGCAATGACACTTTTCACTTTGAACATGTCAAAGGAGGAAAAGCAGCATCATATAATTTAGGAGTGAGAATGAATGGGATCCCTGAGCACTGGTTATCCTTGAAGCAGATATCTTACTGTGCATTTCACATAAGAAATCTGCTGCAGAGGGTAAGGATGTGGGATCACAGCCGGGGCTTACTCCTCTCACAGTTCTTTAAAAAAACACACTGTACCAACTCATTTGGGAGGAAACTTCTGACTAATGCAATGGATTTCTTCCCCCTTTCTTTGCCTTTTTTTTTTTTTTTTTTTCTTTTTACTTAAGGATTACCTCCAGCTAGTTTTTAGAGGTACTATTACTATTTTGTTGGAGAAGGAAATGGCAACCCACTCCAGCGTTCTTGCCTGGAGAATCCCATGGACGGAGAAGCCTGGTAGGCTGCAGTCCATGGGGTCACACAGAGTCGGACACGACTGAAGCGACTTAGCAGCAGCAGCAGCATTACTGTTTTGTGCGAAGTATAATGTTGCCATCTAAGTAAAATTTTAGTAGGAGGCTTTGAAAAATAAATCTAAACATGGCACATGGATGAAATAAATTGTAGGACACCACACATTACTTAGAATAAATTTTAAGTAAAAAGCAGATTATTAAATAATACAAGCTGGAGGATGCAGATTTATACTTAGGACATAGAGAACTGCAAAAGTGACCCCACTATCCAAACAAGGAAAATAGGCCAGATATTCTACAAAATATATTTTCTTAAATCCATTAGAAAGCTGTAGTTATTGTGCAATCAAGAAATTTAAATTCCCAAGAGGGACAATCCCCTCCAAGGAGATACAGGATTCACAAACTGTCTTGCCAAAGAACATGGAAAATAAAGCAAGAGCCTCCATGAGACTCAAAAAAAAATTCGCTAAAATTTTAACAAGGCACTTGAGAAGTTTGGGCTTAGTGTATCCATTTGGAATAACTGCAGAGCCTACCCAAAAGGATAAGTCAAATTCATCTGCATACTCTCTATGGTAGTGTTCACTGATGCTAAGAAGGAAGACTGGAGGCAGGGCAGCAGCCTAAAGGGAGATGCCCTGCGTGGGCAGGTAGTGTGGAAGAGATTACAGCTCTGAGTACAAGCACAAATGCCATAGAGTTTTATGGACTTTTTTCCCATACAAAGCAAAAAGCTGTAGGATGCAGGGGAAGGCAGCAAAGAAGCATGTGGCTAAGCAAAGAGTAGAAAAACAAACCCTACTAGGCTTATGGCAAGGGCAGGAACCTCTCTTGAACCTAACATCCTATAACTGCTTGTATCTCCCATCACTAAGAACATAAACACCTATTCAAGGTCAAGGTCAAGGTCAAGAACTGATACATACAAGGTAGGGAGAATTTGGTCATCAAGCAGAAGAGTGGTAGGCATCCTGAGACTTCCCTACTGGCAATCCAGGGTGCAAGGCCTTCTCCAAACTACAGCTCAGGCAGAACATCAGAGAACCCCCATCTCTCCATGGAACTATCATGGAGTACTAAGCAATAGCTGTCTACTGGTGGTGAAGGATAAGAACGTTAACGGAGCTCAGACTCTGTAGTACAGACCTTATGAGGATGATAGAACGTTGCTGCTGCTGCCGCTAAGTCGCTTCAGTCGTGTCTGACTCTGTGCAACCCCATAGACGGCAGCCCAACAGGCTCCCCCGTCCCTGGGATTCTCCAGGCAAGAACACTGGAGTGGGTTGCCATTTCCTTCTCCAGTGCATGAAAGTGAAAAGTGAAAGTGAAGTCGCTCAGAACATCGAGGATGGAAAATTCATACTGAGGACAACTCACTATCATCCTACTTCTTATCTGAAGCACAAATCAAAGATAACCCATCTCTAGAAGAATTTCAAACCTAGAGGAAATTCATCTCTAGAGGAATTTCCTGTACTACCAGGAAACACAACAATGTCAAAACCAAACCCAGGCAACCCAGGCAATTCCTGATCAGAGTGACTCAACACCCCACGCTAGTGGCCTGGTAGATGTTGAAACCTGCCCATTCCCATATGTAAATACTAAACACATCAGTAGCTGATGAGTTGCTACAGCCACAGAAAACTCAGTAGCCATGCATTAGCCATCATTAATTAAAAGGAAGAGCTGATAAATATAGCAATATGGTATGTCTCAAAAGCACTGTACTAAGTGAGAAAAAGCCAGAGGTAGAAGACCACATGTGTCATTCTGAAAATGCAAAACTCTAGATGCAAAAAAAAATTGATCAGTGGTCATCCAGATTGGTAAAGGAAGGGGTACTGATTACAAAGGGTACAAAGGAACTTTGGGGGAAGATGGTAATATATTTTTCTTACCTTGACTGTGGTGGTTTTGCATGACTGAATACAGTGTCAAAAACTCATATAATTTTGCTAACATACAGAACGACAGTCAAGTGTTATTGTTCAAGGAACATTTATTTGTTTGACAACCCCTCATTTTTTCAACTGATAAGTGAGAAGAAGCTGGTATTTCCAAAGTATGTTTGAATAAAACAAAACTGAAATCTCCAATCAGGGAATGTGGTTTAATCACCAGTTTGTTAGAAAGGAGTAGCTTTAAATTCAGAATAATCTTCAATGACAGATATGCAGATATCTTCACTAAGGACTGAACACATGATACAAAATTAAAGGAATATTATATATTGGAGACAATAGGGTTAATATAAATGTTTTTAAAGCAAATTGGAAGTAGCAAATTAGGTGGGAAAAGAGGATGAGAGAGACAGAAAAGGGAGATGAACATAAAGCACACACACAATAGCTGCTTAAAGTTACTTAACAAAGGAAATATTAACCACACAACTCAATAGCTCACAGAAACATCACAACTTTTTGAGACCATATAAATTAACCTCCACTGAGAAACTGTTCAGCAAATAAAATAGAAGAGGAAAAATGAGAAGACCTTGTTTGACCCAAGTCTCACCCTATCAATGACTTCACTGTCTGGAAAAAAATAATCACTCAACTTTTCGGGATTCAGTTCACTCAGCAAATGAAAAGACTTTAGGATTCTTTTCAAGAAATATGTATTTGCATAAGGAATTCTTAAATCAAATGCTGAGCAAGTAAGTGTTTGAATGAACATTTGCTCTATCTTTTAGGCAAGATACTGAATAGGAGAGGAGAAAAAAACTGAATTTCTTTCACATTGTAAACACATTCAAACCTGTATACTCTTCATCGAGTTAACTACTTTTAAGAAAATAATACAAGTTGTCACATTTAAACATGACAGAGTAATCTTTAGAATAGGTGCATTCTATGAAAGGTGTTCTAATTTTAATGAGATCCCACAAAATTAGAAAATGCAAATGGAAGTGATTTTCTCTCTGATCATTATAGAATAGGAGCATTTTATTTGTAGAGGTTGATTTACCTTTGAAAATGTTTTTAAAGGAAGACAAAAGAGCTATTCAAAAGAATATAGAAAATATTTATTTAGTACTAATTATACATTAATTTTTATAAATATTTAATAGTATTTAAGAATAGGACCTACATAATACAAATGCATTCCATCTATTTGTATTTTTATACATAAAATTTCAAAAAAAAAAAAAGTCAATGATATTTTAAGACAAATAACATGAAACTTTCACTTCTAATCCCCAGTCTTATTTGTAGGGTACTCCTTGACATTCTTTTCAGTATTTTACAGGAATCTCAAGCTATGCTATGCTATGCTAAGTCACTTCAGTCATGTCCGACTCTGTGGGACCCCATAGACGGCAGCCACCAGCCTCCCCCGTCCCTGGGATTCTCCAGGCAAGAACACTGGAGTGGGTTGCCATTTCCTTCTCCAACGCATGAAAGTGAAAAGTGAAAGGGAAGCCGCTCAGTCGTGTCCGACTCTTAGCAACCCCATGGACTGCAGCCCACCAGGCTCCTCTATCCATGGGATTTTCCAGGCAAGAGTACTGGAGTGGGATGCCATTGCCTTCTCCAATCTCAGGCTATATATGTACACAACTAAATCCAAGAATTCTTGCATCTCATCCTCCAGTGTGCCCTATTCCAGGAAATGGCAGGAGAGTTTATAAAAAATGTGAAAGTAATTTTTAACCCTCTCTTTCCTTCCCACTGCATGTAGTAAAATGGAAACCCTATTAGAAATATCTTGTAAATTAAGCTAGTAATAGTGCATACAGAAATAAAAAGAAGATAACATGGTGTGTTATGAAAACCTCAATCAATACTTAAGCCATTTTTGACCTACAACATAGAGAACATAAAATGAAATATGAATAAATATTGATTAACCCAAAAGAAGGCAGGAAAGGAGCAACCTAATAAAAACAAAAAAGAGAAGGGCTATATGAAAGTCAAAAACTAAGATGGTAGATTTAATTTCAACCATTAAGTTAAACGTATATGTAGCAACACTCTAATTAAAAGGCAAATACTGCCAGTGTATATAAAAGAGAAAGATAAAACTATGCTATCGACAAGAAATGTACATTAAATATAAAGAAACAGATATGTTGAAATAAAAGGGGAAATAGTATAGAATGCAGAAAGTAAGTGTAAAAAAATGGTCTGGCTATATTAAAATAGTATTTAAGCAAAATCAAGACAAAAACATTATGACAGAATAAGAAAGAAGGAATAATGGAAAAAAGTGGCAATTAATCATGAAGACAATACTAAATATGTATTTAAGTAAGATAGAGCTTCAAAAATGCATTAAGCAAAACCTGATAGAACTAATGAGAAAAATAGAAAAAAACCATGATTACAAATGGAGATATTAGAATACCTCTCCCTGACACTGATAGAACACACAGCCAAAAATAAGTAAGGATATATCACATCTAAACTACAGTATCAATCACCTTGACCTAATTAACCTTCACAGAACACTACTTGCAACAACCACAGGATAGTTTCAAGCATAAAGAAATTGTTCACCAAGATAGATCATAAGCCTGACCATAAAATAATGCACAATTTCAGAAGACTGATATCTGACAAAATATTTTCTTTGCTCAGAACAGAATTTAATTACAACTCACTAATAAAATATGCAGAAAACCATTATAGTATTTGAATCCACAGTGTTAAATAATGCTTAGAGGAAAGTTTATAATATTGAACACCTAAAATGGAAAAATAAAAAAAAGCCTAATTTAATACTCGAAGAAGAAAGCAAAAGAAGAACAAAGTAGTCCAAGGTAAATGCACAGAAATAAATGATTAAGAGCAAAAATAAATGAAATAGAAAACAGACAAACAATAGAAAAATATAGCAAAAGTTAATCCTTTGGAAATATTAATAAATTTGATTAACACCTAGTAAGAGAGAAAATAAAAATTACAAATATCAGAAAAGGAGGGAATCCACTTTAGATATTACAGATATCAAAAGGATAATAAAAAATATTGTCAACAGCTTTAAGCCAACAAATATGATAACTTAGATAAAATGGAATATAACCTGAGTGGGGGCAATGCAAATTATCCAAGCTAAGAATTAACAAGAAAATGTCCACTTTAAGAAATTTCCAACATAAGAAAATATCCGAGCTAAGAAAATTTCATTAGCTCTCTATATGACCAAAATTTAATTTTTAATCAAAACCCTCACACAAATAAAACTCAAGCTACAGATTATATTCCCTATAAATTCTATGGAATATTTAAGAAAAAAACAATATGATTCTTACACAAACTCTTTCAGAAAACAAAGGAGGGTCATGCTATATTAATCTTGATACCGTACCTGTTAAGACATTACAATACAAGGAAAGAATATTATAGTCCAATATTCCTTATGAAATAGAAATATCCTCAATAAAATATTGCTAAATATAGTTCAGCGATACTAAAAAATGACAATACATCATGCCCAAGTGTGGTTTATACTATGAATGCAAAGTTGGCTTAAAACACTGTCGCCCCACACAAAAAAAATCAATATAATTTACCAAAGAGCTGAATGAAATAGAAAAGTAATATATTCATTGTTATAGACACAAGAAAAGCATTTGACAAAATTAAAAGCTATGCATGAAAAAAATCTCAGCAAAGAAGTTCCTGAATTTCATAAAAGCCATTTGTAAGACCAAGACTTTGGGGAGTGGGGGAGAGAAAGACTGGCAGTTTGGGATTAGCCGATGCAAACTATTATACATAAGATGGATAAATAATAAGGTTCTACTGAGTAGCACAGGGAACTACATTCAATATCCTGTGATAAACCATAACAAAAAGAATATTTAGAATAAGAATGTCTACATTTGTATAACTGAGTCACTTTGCTGTACAGCAGAGACTGGCACAACAAGGGAAATTAACTGTATTTAAAAAAATATTAAAAAAAAGACCAAGGGCTAAACTCAAATATAACAGTAATGGACTGAATGTATGTCAGGGATGAATACAACGGTGTCTGCTCTCATAATGTTAATTCAGTATTATACTGGAGGTTCTAGCCAGAGTGGTAAGGCAAGAGAAATAAAAGCATAAATTTTGAAAAAGAAGGCACAACACTTTATTCTTCGGTGACATGATCTTCTCTATAAAGGAGCATAAGTCCTTCTTAGTACTGACAACTGGAATTAATAAGTTTGCTAGGCTGCAGAATGGAAAGCTAATATATAGAAAAATTTCACATTCTATAAACTTATAGAAAATTTTAAAATTGAATAAAAATATAATTTTTATAACAGTACTAAAAATACTTATGACAAATTCAACAAAAGAGGTGAAATATCCTAACTCAGAAAATTGCATAATTTCTGAGAGAAATTTTAAAAGATCTAAATAAATAAAGATTTATACTACACTCATGGACTGGAATCCTCTAGATTCAATGAAATTACAATTAGAATATTCACAGGATTTTTTTTAATAAGTCAACAATCAGATTTTAAAATTAATATTAAAATCCAAAGGACCTTTAATAAACAATATTATTTTTAAAAACAAAAAATATATAAGGAGACATCCTACCTGATTTTGAGATTCACTAAAATGTTAGTGTTGGCATTTTATCCAAATAGTAGAAAAGAAGAAACAGCCAAGAAATAGACCTACACATATACAGTTGATTTATTTTCAATAAAAATCTCCAGATAATTCAACAGGGGAATGAGGGAGAATTTTGATCTTTAACCCTAAACATTCCATATATGAGAGGATGGAAATCCAGCTGAGCTATTTAAAATCCTAAAAGATGCTGCTGCTAAAGTACTGCATTCAATAGGTCAGCAAATTTGGAAAACTTAGCAGTGGCCACAGGACTGGAAAATGTCAGTTTTCATTCCAATCCCAAAGAAAGGCAATGGCAAAGAATGTTCAAACCACCATACAATTGTGCTTATTTCACATACTATCAAGTTTATGCTGAAAATCCTTCAAGCTAGGCATTAGCAGTACCTGAACACAGAACTTTCAGGTATACATGCTGGATTTAGAAAAGGCAGAGGAACCAGAGATTAAATTACCAACTTTTGTTGGATCATGGAGAAAGCAAGTGAATTCCAGAAAAACACCTACTTCTGTTTCATTGACTACACTAAAGTCTTTGTCTGTGTGGATTACAATGAATGGTGGGAAATTCTTAAAATGATGGGAGTATCACAGACCAACTTACCTGTCTCCTAAGAAACCTGTATGCAGGTCAAGAAGCTACAATTAGAACTGGACATGGAACAATTGACTTGTTCAAAATTGGGAAAGGCATAAACAAGGCTGTATGTTGTCATCCTGTTTATTTAACTTATATGCAGAGAAGCCTCTTGATGAAGGTGAAAGAGGAGAGTAGAAAAGCTGGTTTAAAACTCAACATTCAAAAATTAAGATCTCAGCATCAAGTCCCATCATTTCATAGCAAATAAAAGGGGAAAAAGTGGAAACAGTGACAGATTTTTTTCTTGGGCTCCAAAATTACTGCAGACAGTGACTAGAGTCATGAAATTAAGATACTTGCTCTTCGAAAAGAATGCTATTACAAACCTAGACAGCATTTAAAAGAGCAAAGACATCACTTTGCTGACAAAGGTCCATATAGTCAAAGCTATGGTTTTTCCAGTAGTCGTGTATGGATGTGAGAGTTGGACCATAAAGAAGGCCGAGTGCCAAAGAGTTGATGTTTTTGAACTGTGGTGTTGGAGAAGACTCTTGAGAGTCCCTTGGACTGCAAGGGGATCAAGCCATTCAATCCTAAAGGAAATCAATCCTGAATATTCATTGGAAAGACTTATGATAAAGCTCCAATACTTTGGCCACCTGATGCAGAGAGTCAACTCATTAGAAAAGACTGAAGGCAATCTGGGAAAGATTGAAGGCCAAAGGAGGATGAGATGGTTAGACAGCATCACCAACTCAGTGGACATGAGTTTGAGCAAACTCAAGGAGACAGTGAAAGACAGGGAAGCTTGGCATGCTCCAGTCCATGGGGTCTCAGAGAGTCAGACACAACTTAGCAAATGAACAAGACATACATCACAGACTTAAAGATGATGCCTGTGTCCTCGAGATAGGCAAAGAGTTTTACAAATAACATCCAAAAACACTAATCATATAAGACGATGATATATTAAACCAGGTGAAATCATCTAGTTGAGAATCAATAAATAAATATGGCATAAGGCAAACACACACACACACACTAAAAGATTCAAAAATTCACTTTATATACATTTACCAGAATCTTCAAGGAAAGGTGTAACTTTATGTATAGTTTTAGAATTTGTGAAATAATTGATTTATATAACTTTAATTATACAATTAATTTTTAACACTTTTTGCAATAACTTAGCTATATATATTTTTTAATTTTTACACAGTTTAAAAATGGACACAACTACAAGACCTACATAAAAAAAAAATAACACTGATGAAAGAAACTTAAAAAAATAACTGAATAAATGGAGAGATATTCCATGGATAGGAAGATTCAATATTGTCAAGATTTAGTTCTCTCCAAATTGATCAATAAATTCAATACAGACGCCATAAAAATCCCAGTAAATTGTTTAGTGCTTATCAACAAAGGGATTATAATGTTTTTATGGTATGGGTGGCTTACAAATAATACAAATTTTTTTCTCACAGTTTGGAGGCTACTAGACAAGGATCAGGTTATTATCAAAGACGGATGAGTGTGCTCTTCAGAGTTACAGACTTCTCACATCCTCACATAGTAAGAAGCGTCCAGAAGAGGGTCTCTTTTATGAAGGCACTAATTTCATTCATGAAGGCTGTACCCTCCTGACTTCATCCCCTGTAAAATGCCCGCCTTCTAATACCATCACCTTAGAGGTTAGGTTTCAACACAAAGATTTGAGGGAGACACAAACATTCAGATCATAGCATATCAAGAGGCAAGAAATTTGGAGTAACCTACATAATAATGAAGGAGAAGAACAAAGTTGGAGGACCAACTACGTAACTTTAGAGACAGATCAATGGAATATAATAGAGGGCCCCGAAATAGACTACAGTTAACTGATCTTTGACAAACAAGCAATGGAAATGCAATACATAGAAAACAGTCTTCATAACAAATGATTCTGGAACAGTCCAAAAGGAAAAAAAAACAAAAAAACTAGACAGAGACCTCATCACATGCACAAAATTTAACTCAAAATGGGTTAACATACATATAAATGCAAAAACTACAAATCTTCTAGAATATAATATAGCAGAACACCTAGATGACTTTGGATATGGTGATGACTTTTGAAATTTAAGACCAAAGGCATGGTCCATGAAAGAAAGAATTGATAACATTAAAAAAATTCAGTTCTGTGAAAGACAATGTCAAGGAATGAAAAGACGAGCCACATACTAGCAGATAATATTTGCAAAAGGCATATCAGGACTGTTATTGAAAATATAAGAATCCTTAACACTTAACAACAAGAAAACAATCCAGTTTAAAAAAAAAAAATGAGTCAAAGATCTTAAGAGTTGCCTCACCAGAAAAAGGTATACAGATGGCAAATAAGCATATAAAAAGATGCTCTATACTGTATGCCATCTAGAAAATGAAAATTAAAACAGTGAGGTATCAATTCATAACTACTACATAATACCAAAATCTAGAACACTGACAATCCCAAATGCTGTTAAGTGACTGGAATTCTCGTTCACTGCTGATGGAAATGCAAAATAGTATGGCCACTTTGAAAGACAATTTGCCATTTTATTACAAAATTAAACATACTCTTACAATATGATCTGGTGATTTGGTATTTATCAGAATATACTGAAACCTTATATCCACACAAAAATCTGGCCATGTTTACAGGAGTTTTATTTGTAATCGCCAAAGCTTAAAACAGAGATGATGTCCTTCAGTGGGCAAGGTACACCCAGACAACAAAATATTAATCAGCACTAAAAATAAATAAGCTATCAAGCCATGAAGACATGGAGGACACTTAACTGTGTATCACTAAGTCAGAGAAACCCATCTCAACAGGAACAGAATCCCAAAAGCCTAATATGATTCCACCTCTAAGATGTTTTGGTAAAGGCAAAACCACAGAGACAGTAAGATGACCAGTGTTTGCAAGCAATGTGCGGAAGAGAGAGGAAGGAATAGGGAGAGCACAGAGAATTTGAAGGCAGTGAAAACTATTCTATATTAGACTGTAATGATGTATAAATTCTAGTATAGAGAGAATGTTGAGCACCAAGGGAGAACCCTAATGTAAACTGTGGGCTTTGGGTGAAAAGGATACATCAGCATTAGTTCATTAACTGTAACAATGTTGTGGGATTGTTGACGGCTGGGGAAGCTGTTCATGTTGAGAGAAAACAGGGTAAAGGAGGTCTCTATTCTCTGCTCAATTTTGTTGTAAACCTAAAACTGCTCTACAAAATATAAGAGTTTAAAAAATAGACCACTTATCTAACAAGCAGTGGAGTGGAATTGGCAGGGTAGGCAGTGTCACAAATAAACTCTCTATTAATGTCTTAATCTTACATGTAATTTTTCTTGTCTCTCGCCCTGTCATCTGAGAAGATAGTTATGTTCTGGTTGAATTTTACACTGAATCACTTACCACTGTATATGCTTATTGGCAATCTGGGTATACGTTTATTAACAAGTTTCAGTTCCAAAAAAACACACCATACTAAAAATATTTAATGCAAGAGGAAGTTTTAAAATGTCACTTATAAAGACCATTATAAAAGGAACTTACTCTTCCCACAAATGTCTTCATCGAACAACCTGCCAGACTAGCTACTACTTGAAAAAATGTTTCAGTATGTTCAAGACAGTTATGTGATGTCAATTTTCCAAAGACAACTGAGAAATACAATCAATCATTCAAATGGTTTGTCTACAAGATGCCAAATATCTGCATACAGGACCGAATGTCTCAAACTCTCTAACACAATTACTAACACTTGGATTGTGGTTTATAATTCCCCAAGTGCTTTATGGAGCTGGAGAAGATTCTTGAGAGTCCCTTGGACAGCAAGGAGCTCAAATCAGTCAATCCTAAAGGAAATCAACCCTGAATATTCATAGTAAGGACTGATGCTGAAGCTAAAGCTCCAATACTTTGGCCACCTAATGTGAAGAGCTGACTCACTGAAAAAGACCCTGATGCTGGGAAAGATTGAAGGCAGGAGGAGAAGAGGGTGGCAGAGTGAGAGTCAAGTTCTAGGCAGGTTGATAAGAAGGCCGGGTCCCAGAGGAGGAGAGAAGGGTCTAAGGCTCTAGAAGAGGAGATAGGAGTCTTGAATTCTCAAGGAGGAGGAAAGAACAAAGATACTTTTTCTTCTCTACATTCCTTCGTCTTAGTCACACAAAATGTTTTTTCCTTTAAGCCTGGAACTGATGATTACACAACAAACAGCTCAGTTTAAACTCTGTACTAAATGTATCCTGCCTGAGGACAGTTTCTCTTTCATCTTCTGGCTAATATGGTTATCTTAAAATGTAAATTATGGGAATGGGTCTAGTAAGATCTTTACAACCTTGAGATATTCATTTGATTTATTGTAATAACTAATTTAAAAAAGTATATAGCTCCCTTGCTTAGACTAGCAAGGGGGGCACTCTCCGTCCCCCTTCTGATGTCTGTGTCAGAAGCTTTCTCTTTCCCTTTTCATCCTTTAATAAAACTCTGCTACACAAAAGCTCTTGAGTGATCAAGCCTGGTCCCTGGTCCCAAAGCTAAATCTTCTTTGGAGATCAGAAATCCAACACCATTCACTGTAAGCTATCAAGAGGATGAGATGGTTAGATAGCGTGACTAACTCAGTAGATGTGAACTGAGTAGACTATCTGCAAACTACAGCAGATAGTGGAGGACAGAGAAGCCTGGCTTGCTGAGGTCAATGGGGTGGCAACGAGTCAGATATGACACAGCAACTGAACAACAAAATGCTTTATACACCTCAACTCACTGAACCTCAGGATAACCCTGCAAAAGATAATAATTAAGCCTCTTCCCTAAGAAACTGAAGCTTAGAAAGACTAGGGGAATCTGCTAACTCAACATTAAATTTATAAATTGGAGATGTTCTCCTTGAAGAAAAAGTCACAAGAGGAACAGTCTACCGTGGGCCTATTAGCCAAGATCTCAAAAGCTTACTCTCTTAAAATCGTAAAGACAAACTTGTGTGTATCTGTGTGTTTGTCTAGGCAGTTTGGGAATAAGGAAACAGGAATTAATACATTTAGCATAATTATTGCTTCTAGGAAAAATGCCCTCCGATCCTCACCGTTTTTGTAAAAGAAGCATCCCCAAAGATAATACAGACATCAAAGTACCAAGTGTCCATAATGTGAAGGCTCATTGTGTTCCTGACATTCTGTTTTACTATGAGTTGGAAGAACAATGATGAAAAGCTTCCTTCTCTCCGTGTGCAACATTCAAAAGGGCAGTAATTACCACGAGAGGAAAGGCATGCTTGTTTCTGGCATTTTGCCACTATTAATTTGTCCCAGGACAGTTTTGTGTCAAGTGCTTTCTTTTCTTTTTTTTTTAAACATGGATAACCACATTTGCACAGTTAGCAATTGTTTTTGCAGCATTAGCAAGCAAAAGGAATCTGCTCCAATATGGAGTTCCTTTCTATGTGTTTCTATTTATTTAAATTGTCAAAAGACACAGCTGGTTCAGAAACAAACCCCTTAAAAACCATTCCTATTTTCCACATCATAATCATGTGATATATATTAGCAATTTATTATATTTTTCTCAACAATTTCATGTTTGCTCCTTGGCATGATTTCTGCTGGCGTGAAGTATTTGTTTTGTCTCCTCCTTGTAAGCACCTTGATGAAAAGAATTCCTAAGTGTGAATACTTTCCGCTGACAAGAAAAATGATAATGTGGCTGTCATGGGAATCAGTGATACCCTGGAAATCTGATATTTAGTTAAAACATTTCTTCAAATTATTATAAATATTTCACAAATAATGCTTTTTATGTTCTGTCCAGAGCGCTTTGTAAGTAGTTGTGTTTCCCCTAATCAAGCTGTTATAGGAAGAATCAGGACAAAGTTTAAGAGACTTTCCTATAACTGTTAAATATTTAATTATATTGAACATGGCATTTAAGTATGGATTTTGAGGACTCGGAGAGAGCCATTAGAAGACTGGTAACAGAGCTATAAATTCTATCAAACTATTGACCAATAAGGCTCGCCAGCATATTATGGGCTTATGGTATTCTCTGGAGGAATAGTTTCCCAAAAAAAGATAAACTTAAGCAGGTGTAGCAAATGCATAAAAACTTCAATTTAATAAGCAATTTACTACAAACACCAATACAGAAAGCACCCTGTCAAGTAAAAATTTACATGTTGCTTGGATTTTTTTTTTTTTTAATGTGTTAACTTGGCTAGGCTAGAGTCCTAAGATACTAAATGAATACTGATCAAGACATTGCTCTGAAATTACTGTGTAGATGTGGTTAAAATTCATGATCAGTTGACTTTGAGTTGGGAGATTATTTTAGATAATCTGGGTTACCTTGATTAAATCAGAGAATGCTCTGAGAAAAGGAATCTCCCTTGTGGACAGAAGCTTCAGCCAGTGCCTACAAGTTCTAGTCTGTCCTTCCTGACAGCATGCCCTACAGATTTTGGACTTAACAAGCCACCAGACCAAGTGGATGAGCCAATTATTTGCCATAAATCTCTTAATACACTGGCTCCTGGTTTTGCTTTTCTAGTTCAACCTAATATAAGGCTAAAGGACTAAATTCAGGCCAAAGGTAAAATCAGTGAGTTTTAAGATACTTTTAGTTCTCAGCCTT